>NC_059380.1:2671250-2972500 GCF_019703515.2 Myxocyprinus asiaticus | reverse complement strand
TGCACACACTCATTCCACAGAGACATGCTTCAACTATTCACTTTTACTTAGCAAATTGTATACACTGAAACCCACTAAAAAAAAAAACATCCTACTACTCGCCTGCTATGTGACTAATTGCTCTTTAAGTTTTTGTTTGCTTCGGAGTATTTAAAATACCTCTCTTTCGCTTTCCTCCTTTAGGCTTTTGCCTTATTACGTCTTCCCTACTTTCCCTCGCTTCTTCTCCCTCTTTCTTTCTCCTGTCCTCTGTCTCCAATGCCTGTTATCAGGGGGTGCCTCGCTATAGACGGATCCTCTATAGAAGTCTTTTCACTCCAGCACGTGTCAAGTGCAATGCTGGGATACACCTCCAAACCACAGAGCATCTCAAAAACACTCTTAGTCCAGAAGATTACCTGATCACCCCTCATCTGAGGGCGTTTAAAGACGTTAGGCACTTCACAATATTATCTGATTACCATAAGAACATATGTAAATCTGTGTATATAAACTATGGAAGATAGTTAGTAAAAAAGCAGCCTGGAAATACAGTTTATCTTTTGCATGTTTGTTTATTTAACCCTCAGAGACCCAGTTTAGCAAAACTGCAATGCTTGCTTAAAGAAATTAAATAATAATTAATATTAATTAAATATGGATGAAAACTTCATATAGACTAATAGGTAACACTCTGAACTATCAACAACAGCAGTTTTGCCAGGAAAAAAACCATGCATATTAACTGTCAGCTTGCTAAAGTCACAAATGACTAATTTCCCGAAAAATATACATTTTCATAAATTTGGAAGAATTTTTCTGTGTAGCATAAATGCAACACTAGGCGTTAGTATCATATAAATCATATATAAAAAGTATTACAAATTATTTTCTCTGCTGTTTTAACCTTTAAAAAAACATTTGCTTTATTGTGTTCATGATATATCAAATAAACATTAACATTGCATAGATCTGGGTATTTTTCATTATTTTGATTATAACAGCAAATATATAATCAATATCAATATTCCTTATTAGTTTAAAATATTCAATTTTCTTAACTGTTCATGAATTTACCTTTACTGATGAATTATGTTAAAAAAAAATGTTGTTGCAATTTTGCAACATTTTTCCAAAATTCACCCCAAAGTAAAATATGCATTAAAATCATAATTTGTATAACTAGTGGCTTTTTAAAAGTACTTCAAGGAGGAGATTTTTCTTCTTCTTCTTTCTTTTCATTAATATCAATGCTGGAGTCCCTGAGGGTTAATTTCGAAACTGCAGCATGCTTTGAAGTTATACTTTATTTTGAAATCCTAGGGGGAAATCTTAATGCCATTTTACTATGAGGTAATGTTTAAGAAACCGTGTGTAATGTGAACTGACTCATTTTTGCTATAATGGCAGCTCCAAATTTTTCACATTTATATGTTATGTGTCTCATTCAAACTCTGGATGCCGCTGCAGAGATTTGTTGAAAAATTTGAGCTCCTTGCAATAATATTTAAATTATAATCCTAAATTGCTAATTTTTATTTTTTTCCCTAATGATCTATTCAAAGTGGAATGGCTCTTGAGTCCCTGTAGGAACGTCATACAGGCTAGAAATGTGTAACTATACAAGGCCCTTGATCAAAAGAAAAGTTTTTATAAATAAAGAGGATCTGACTGTGAAAAGACAATCAGCTCTGTGGTGTTTCATATTTGTCAGTGTAGTATTGTCCATTGTTTGTTGTTGTATATACACTGGTGGCCAAATGTTTGGAATAATGTACAGATTTTGCTCCTAGTAGTCTTAAACTACTTCAAAGAGTTCTCATCAAAAAATCCTCCACGTGCAGCAATGGCAGCTTTGCAGATCCTTGTTATTCTAGCTGTCAGTTTGTCCAGATACTCAGGTGACATTTCACCCCACACTTCCTGTAGCACTTGCCATAGATGTGTCTGTCTTGTTGGGCACTTCTCACGCACCTTACAGTCCAGCTGATCCCACAAAAGCTCAATGGGGTTAAGATCCATAACACTCTTTTCCAATTATCTGTTGTCCAATGTCTGTGTTTCTTTGCCCACTCTAACCTTTTCTTTTTGTTTTTTCTATTTCAAAAGTGGCTTTTTCTTTGCAATTCTTCCCATAAGGCCTGCACCCCTGAGTCTTCTCTTCACTGTTGTACATGAAACTGGTGTTGAGCGGGTAGAATTCAATGAAGCTGTCAGCGGAGGACATGTGAGGTGTCTATTTCTCAAACTAGAGACTCTGATGTACTTATCCTCGTTTAGTTGTACATCTGGTCTTCCACATCTCTTTCTGTCCTTGTTAGAGCCAGTTGTCCTTTGTCTTTGAAGACTATAGTGTACACCTTTGTATGAAATCTTCAGTTTTTTTCAATTTCAAGCATTGTATAGCCTTCATTCCTCAAAACAATGATTGACTGATGAGTTTCTAGAGAAAGCTGTTTCTTTTTTACCATTTTTGATCTAATATTGACCTTAAGACATGCCAGTCTATTGCATACTGTGGCAACTCAAAAACAAACACAAAGACAATGTTAATCTTCATTTAATGAACCAAATATCTTTCAGCTGTGTTTGATATAATGGCAAGTGATTTTCTAGTACCAAATTAGCAGTTTAGCATGATTACTCAAGGATAAGGTGTTGGAGTGATGGCTGCTGTCTAGATTTGATCAAAAATGACTTTTTTCAAATAGTGATGGTGCTGTTTTTTACATCAGTAATGTCCTGACTATACTTTGTGATCAGTTGAATGCCACTTTGGTGAATTAAAGTATCAATTTCCTTCTGAAACAGCAAAATCTGTACATTATTCCAAACGTTTGGCCACCAGTGTATGTTTGTAATTTGTTGTGCATCAGTTGTCCTGTTTCTCACACCTAGATTAAGACTCATTCTGGACTACGAAAAAACTTCAAAATCATTTATTCTCCTTGAGGTTTCTCTTGTGGTCATGACTGGGTTTAGTCTGGGTCTAAGAGACTAGATGTTTGTGTTTGTGGCATGACTTGTCTCCAACTCCCATTCCCCTCTTGGCTCAGGGTCCCATTCCACCCCGGTCTAATTGTGCAGGGTAACTTTTTCATCTTCTCAGCAGCGACAGACCTGACGGTGGGCAAGATCTATGCCGCCATGATGATCATGGAGTACTACCGGCAGAGCAAGGCCAAAAAGCTGCAAGCGCTTCGTGAGGAGCAGGTACCGCTTCATACAAACAAATGAAGAGTGTTTCTCTCTCCCTTCCTACTGAAAACCAGCATGAATTTCTATTAGGGCTGCACAACCTATCGAGATTATAATTACAGCTGCCACAGTTAACTAACCATAGAAAAATGGCAATTATAGCAGCCCAGGTCTACTCATGTTGCGTCATGAAAAAATACAAAATTTATAAAATAAATCCTTCATTTTCATAGTAACTGGGTCCTGACAAAAAATTGCAAAAAAAAAAAAAAAAGGAATATAATCTCCTGAGACCCATAAAAAATAAAAAATAAAAAAAAAATAGGTTTTCTAATATATGAATTACTAATTAATATGATTCATTATATATATATATATATATATATATATATATATATATATATATATTTATATACTATATATATACTATATATTTATTTATATACTATATTATCTATATTTATATATATATCTATATATTTATTTATATACTATATATATATATATATATATATATATATATATATATATATATATATATATTATTATTATATATTATTATTTATTATTATTATATATATATTATATATATATATATATATATATATATGTGTATATATATGTATTTATGTGTATGTGTATATACGTGTGTATATATATATATATATATATATATATATATATATATATATATATATATATATATATATATATATATATATATATATATATATATATATATATTATTTTTTTTTTTTTTTTGCTGGGTCTCAGGAGATTATATTCCTTTTTATTTTTAGCAATTTACAAAGGAGGGAGACCATTAACAAAAAATTTACCAACCACCAACAAGTCATTTTCTCACATTCTGCATGTAACATATTCAAAATTTGAAAATAAGTTTTGTGCTAAGAGTTCATAAAAGGCCAATGTGAAGTCATTCAGGAACAGTTCTCAGCTTGTTTTGGATGTGTAGCCGACATATAGAATACGTCATGGAGTTGATCCAAAAATGTGTATTTTTTATTGCAAAATGCTATTAATTGAAATTAATAACAATTACAATATCAAGGGAAATTCGTGCAGCCCTAATTTCTATGCTGATCAAGGATGGTTTATGAGAGCACTTAATGTGTCTTTCTCTTCAGTTTTAAGCTGATACCACAGTAGCTCTTGTTAAGTATGTGTCAATTCCTGTCCCTCACCCAATCTCATTCCCACCTTGAACAATAAATGAATAGAGGGTTTTAAAGGATGTCCATGCAATTCAGCTCTTACTTATCTCAATATTTGATGGCATTGAAACAATAAAACTGGTTCATGTCACATTTTACTTTTAAGAGCATGCTTAAAGTCACATTTTGCAGGGTATATGCAATGATGATTGATACAACATGGCCTTTTGTCAGTGTCAGTCCAATCCCCTTCCTAGGAAATATCCCCATCTTTACAGGCACTGTGGACATGCACACTCCTTGTTAAACATCCTTCCTGGTACCTGTGTACCATTGGCATGAAAATACTTCAAACATTCATATCTACTGCAAAGACACTCTGCCTGTTTTAGAGAATGATCTGAATATATGTGCATGTCTTGCCTTACCCGAACCCCAGTCTGTCTCTTTGCTTGGCGTATTTCATGTGACTGCACCTGTATCTTTGCACTACCCTCTCATCATCAGCCGTCTGTCTCACTCTCTAGATTCATCCCCGAACAGTCCCATCAACAGGCCTGTCTGTCTCTTAAACCCAGTTGTATTTTGAATGTCAACTTGTTTGCTTTGATTACTGTGTGTGCTGTCTTTTCTCTTTCTGTTTATCTACTAGGGGTTGCACCTACTAGTCGACTAGTCAGATAGTTTTGCCTCTTTGAGTCTGTGCTGACTACTCATAGATCACATGATTTCAGTTGTGCTTTTTCCATATGATAATAGCAGGAGGAAACTCCTCAGTCCACAAAGTCCCTGTGTATTTGCAAATATATATACAGTTGTGCTCAAAAGTTTGCATACCCTTGGAGAATTGGTAATATATGTACTATTTTTAAAGAAAACATGAGTGAGCAGGCAAAACACATTTCTTTTATTTCTTATGGGATTCATATTCAACTGTAGGTTATAACAGAATGGCACAATCATAAAACAAAACATGGCAACAAAGAAAAAAATGAAATGACCCCTGTTCAAAAGTCTGCATACCCTTAGTTCTTAATACTGTGTATTGCCCCCTTTAGCATCAATGACAGCGTGCAGTCTTTTGTAATAGTTGTCTATGAGGCCCCAAATTCTTGCAGGTGGTATAGCTGCCCATTCGTCTTGGCAAAATGCCTCCAGGTCATACAAAGTCTTTGGTCGTCTTGCATGAACCACACATTTGAGATCTCCCCAGAGTGGCTCGACGATATTAAGGTCAGGAGACTGTGATGGCCACTCCAGAACCTTCACCTTTTTCTGCTGTAACCACTGGAGGGTCAACTTGGCCTTGTGCTTAGGGTCGTTGTCATGCTGGAAAGTCCAAGAGCGTCCCATGCACAGCTTTCGTGCAGAAGAATGCAAATTGTCTGCCAGTATTTTCTGATAACATGCTGCATTCATCTTGCCATCAATTTTCACAAGATTCCCCGTGCCTTTAGAGCTCACACACCCCCAAAACATCAGTGAGCCACCACCATGCTTCACAGTGGGGATGGTATTCTTTTCACTATAGGCCTTGTTGACCCCTCTCCAAACATAGCGCTTATGGTTGTGACCATAAAGCTCTATTTTGGTCTCGTCACTCCAAATTACAGTGTGCCAGAAGCTGTGAGGTGTGTCAAGGTATTGTTGGGCATGTTGTAACCGGGCTTTTTTGTGGCATTGGCGCAGTAAAGGCTTCTTTCTGGCAACTCGACCATGCAGCTCATTTTTGTTCAAGTATCGTCGTATTGTGCTCCTTGAAACAACCACACCGTCTTTTTTCAGAGCAGCCTGTATTTCTCCTGAGGTTACCAGTGGGTTTTTATTTGTATACCGAACAATTCTTCTGGCAGTTGTGGCTGAAATCTTTCTTGGTCTACCTGACCTTGGCTTGGTATCAAGAGATCCCCGAATTTTCCACTTCTTAATAAGTGATTGAACAGTACTGACTGGCATTTTCAAGGCTTTGGATATCTTTTTATATCCTTTTCCATCTTTATAAAGTTTCATTACCTTGTTATGCAGGTCTTTTGACAGTTCTTTTCTGCTCCCCATGGCTCAGTATCTAGCCTGCTCAGTGCATCCATGTGAGAGCTAACAAACTCATTGACTATTTATACACAGACACTAATTGCAATTTAAAAAGCCACAGGTGTGGGAAATTAACCTTTAGTTGCCATTTAAACCTGTGTGTGTCACCTTGTGTGTCTGTAACAAGGCCAAATGTTCAAGGGTATGTAAACTTTTGATCAGGGCCATTTGAGTGATTTCTGTTATCATTATGATTTAAAAAGGAGCCAAACAACTATGTGATAATACATTTTTATTAAAGACAGTTTTTTTGCATGATCAGTCATATTTTCAAAATCAATGCCAAAATGTCACAATTTCTGCCAGGGTATGCAAACTTCTGAGCACAACTGTATATATATTTGAAATTACGCTAAGTGTAAATAAAGTGAACATGGAGTGCTTTGCGTTTACAAAGCATGTATGAGGGAATGAGGGAAAGTGCTGCGAACATTTAAAGAGTTAAATTACACTTACAAGTCAACATTCTTGCGACGCACCCTTAAAACCAATCGAGAAACTATTGGTTAAACTATACGATTCCAAAATTTCAGTAGTCTTTACCAATACCAGTAAAATTTCACGATTTCTCGATATCACAGCAAAAAAAGAAAAAAAAGTAATATTTTATAGAACACACTCCTTTATCCTATTTAAAAAGTTGGACTCACTTTCTGTTAGGTGTCTTGAACTACTTAAGCATGTGATACAATGTACTTTTTTATATATGCTCACATTGTTGCATTGTACTTACATTTAATGTACCTGCATTTAATTACATCTGTTGTTACACTGTTAACCTTACCCCTAATCCTAGCCCTACCCTTAACCTGAACCCTAACACTAACCATAAACCTAGCCGTACCTATAATAATGTTGTTGATTAAAATTAACAGCGTAATAGACGGCCACTGCAAGGTCTAATGCTCAAATCCGATTTTTTGACAGATACCTAAATGGTTTTTTTTTTCGACCTGTTTGTAATAACTTGACTGTGTTTACATTCATTTCATGTCTGATGGGCATTTTGACCAATAAGCACATTTGAATGTTCAGGCGCACAGATGCATGACTGCATTTACCACTCTTATCCTGCCTGCTTCTCAGGCTACGTCTACATTAATCCGGATACATTTGAAAACGGTGTTTTCGTTTCAAAACGCTCTCCGTCCACACTAGCATTTTCAAGCGTTTTCCAAAAGTTGCTCATCCACACTGAAACGTCTGAAAACGCTTACGTCCCTGTACTGCGCATGAGTAAAATGTAAGACGCTTCGACATGCGTCATTTATTTACTTTCCGCCTCTTTGAAACGTTGCGGCAATGTACGGTCTGAAACGCAACTGTCCAACATCTCGTCTCCTTTGAAGAAATGTAAGCTGAAGTATGTACAAACTGACATTTAATCTTTAACAACGCAATCAAACTGGAGAGTAGCCAAAACAACTGCGATACAACGTCGTCCACCATCTTGTTTTGGACCGAATGGGTCACATGACTAAAAATGCATCATCGTTTTCAAAAGCCTCCGTTTTCACAGTCCACACTACAATGCGAAAACGCCGTTTTCAAATTTATCCACTTTGGAGTGCATTTTCAAAAAGCTCAGTTTTTGCGGACACAAACGCCATCTCAGTGTGGACGGAAGGCCAAAACGGAGAGAAAAAGATGCGTTTTCAAACAAAAACGTATTAGTGTGGACAAGGCCTCAGATCCTCTGGTCAAGCTCTGTAACGAGTTATGGTGTCTCCAAAATGTATGTAATTAAGTTCACTTAACTTGGTGTTCATAGAGAATGAACTAAACTATTTTAGTTAAGGTAACTAAATGCAAGTAGACTTAACTTAGATTTGCTGTTTAAGTGTTGTTGTTTTAGCTTAATAATTTTAATTGAATGGACTCAAATTTACAACACACAATAACACAGCTTAAAAAATGAAGATTATAACTGATTCTAGGTCAGTCATCAAATAAACTTTCTCCACAGAAATGCATATATGCCTATACTTCAGATAGTGTTAAGAAAAATAAATTCAATGAACTTGGATATTTGAGTTATGAGCCCAAAACTTGATGTTTCAAGTAAGTTAAGACAACTTGATTTTTCCAGTAATGACTACATTAGGGTTTACAGTGCATACATCTGTCAATATAGATACGCGTCATTTGGAATTATCCGTTAGTGTTTTTAAAATGTGGAAAATGGTGGAAACATTAGGCTGATGCAACCTCTTAGTCATTTACATAAGGTAAACATTGACCCATTGCAGTAACCGGCCAGTCAGCTACTTTTATAGGTGGTCAGTTGACTAGTAAAAATGAGTAGTCGTGCAAGCCCTGCTATCTACATCTGTTTTCCTCCTTTTACCTGTCACAGACATATTTGATTCACCCCCAATCTCTTACTCTTTTTCCTTGTATAATTTTTTTTATCTCTGTCCCTTTTTGTCTGGTCTTTTTCCATTTGTCTATTGTCGATCATGGAACGTCACTAACATGGTATCTTTTTTCCCTCCGTGTGGATTCCGTTTGTCTAGCCATTAATGGATGTTGAGGGGAGGTTCTTGGTGTAACCTTTGGGCTACCACAGTCTCTGAGTTTCCCATTTCTAGAGTTAGCTCATAGTTTACGCAGTTCTATGAGCACGAACCTCAGATGTTCACTGTAGCATGCCCCAAATTGTTACTACCGCCCATACCTCCCGGTGGGTTGGATGGAAATGCCTCGAGCCATCTACCCAGACAGCACAGCCCCTTAATGGAGAACTCCATTTAGGTTTGTGAGGGCACTGGAGGACTCAGTTTCCCATGATGCCTTCTGGGTAACCTCTGCTGTCTGGTACCCCACAGTGGCTTGTGTGTGTTACCCCATATCCCATGAGTGTGTCTGATCCCAGCCGCAGGCCATGTTCGTATCTCACACAGAACCGAACGCCATTAATGTTTCAGCGCATGGAGCCATCCCCGAACCATGAAGGAGGACAGGGGCTGAACGGCCTCCCTGAGTTACCGCAGGAACCTGTCAACAGCCTGTGAGTAGAACCTTTTTCGCACACTTGTTCCTCCTTCAATGCTTTTATGCGAGTCAGGATTTACTGTAGCTGTTAACTTAATTTGTCGGGATGAATCTCACAAACATTTGTGCCTCATATTTACGGTAACTATATTTTGCATAAATAAAAGGAGTGCACCTATACAGTATGTATAAATATTTTACCATTTAAATGTTGGATAATAGGTGTTTTTTCAACTTCAGGCACTTTCAGCACTGTGGATTTTTTAGAAAGTCTTGTTAAAACATTTTTCGCATTCTCACAAGTTTATTTAATTTGCCTACTAACAGTGTCTGACAGGAGATTTATGTCATTTTTGTCATGAAAATTCCCACCACAGTGTCATTTTCAGCACATCTCAAATTCTGTATTGTGTTTAATAGAATTCTGTGATGGAAATCACGCTGATGGAAATGACATTTTTAACATTTTTTAAATAAAATGACTGACTCCTAGCTCAGGCTAATTTTATTTTATTTCATATATTCTAATTACACACAATTAAATAAATTATTCACACTTTTTTGCATAATTTGGCAAAATAACAGCTTGATTGGAAATAACGGCCAATAAAAACACTCTGCTCACATGTTAAATTTACCTTGATTTTTCTCTGTTTTCTTCAAGCATCACTTGTCTCATATTTCATCTCAAGCATGCTCTTCACTGACACTTTTGTCCACTCAGTTAACAAGTACACAAACTTTTGGAGAACAATTTTTTTTTTTTTTAGCAACAAAATTGTTTGGTGTGGTGGAAATGACACCACAACTGCATTGATTTATTTATATATTTGTATTTATTAATTGCTAGAAATCAACATATATTGAAATGGTTTATATTTATTTCACTGTTTGGTTAGATTATCACAGTTTCAGTGTATTTTTTACATTGATTTGGGGTGAATTTTTTGGATTGAAATTGACAAGGACATGTTCTTGATGGGTTTCACGATGTTTACCTGTTAACGAAATGTCTCTTTCTTCTCTGCTAAGCCTTTGCTTTAATTGTTGTCTTTCTTCTTCTCCTTATAGGCCACACTTCTTCTCTTTCTTTTTTTTTTTACATTTCCTCAGCTGAAATCATTTCAATTCTACAATATATATCTATCTGCATTTTTGTTTCTTCAGCCGTTTACACAAGTATACTGTATATGTGTTTGTATGGGATGAAATTAGTCTCAAAATTATTAATAAATGCGTCCATACTTATCCATCAATTTGCTAAAAGTTGCACATTTATTTTACAGTCCACACATAAATTCATTTCAACTTCTTTCTGTGAAATTCAGAATTAAATTAATGTGCAGTGATTTGTACAAATAGAAACATGTTTGTGAACACATGGCCCCTTTTGTATAAGTGTATCACAATTTATGTATGCAACCAAAGGAGGATGTTCCAAATCAAACACAAAATGGTCTTGTGTAGTTTTCTGCATTCCTATCTATCAAATGCTAAATCAGAGCTTTCTCTAGTGTGTTGCCTCCCTTAACTGCTTTCAGTCACTTTTACATTTCTCTGCTTCAGACCTCCAGAGGGCGGTATGAGTGAGAGCCAGTCATGGGTGACATCGCGTGCCCAGGAAATGTCCCAGAAGTCTGTTCCGGAAAACTGGAACCCAGTTAGACCTTATCCGGAAGATCACCACGACAGCCGGCACAATCCACAGGTAATACCTGAGATCCCAGATCAGAAGGGTATCAGCGATGCTCTGACTCTACCACTACCGTTTTTTGACGTCCCCAAAAAGCCTGTCATTCTGACTATGACTCTAAGCAGGAGTTGATATGTGACTATCTGTCTCTGGCCTTCCCTCAACCTTTGGTATTTTAAGATCTGTGTGCATCAGCCAATCAGTGTTGTCCTAGTCACCGTCTCTTTTTTGCAGCTTTTGGGCACACATCTCATTCATATTGTCACAAGGTCTACCTTTTCTGTCTCTGTTATCTCTTTGATGAATCAGTTCCTTTCTTGAACTTCACTGTCCATCCTAGTACGTTTGTATAGTATGGAAATAAAACAGTATCAAAGCATCTCTCAAATGCACAGACATTCCACAAATGCACGCAACAGATCCACATACGCCCAGACAATCCACAAATGTACGCAACAGATCCAAAGACATACACGACAATCTACAAATGCATGCAACAGATCCACACACGCACAAGGCATTCCACAAATGCACACAACAGATCCACACACGCACAAGGCAATCCACAAATGCACTAAACTTACCCTTACACACACAGCAAACCACAAATACAAGCACAGATCCACTCATCTGCTCAATCCACAAACGCATGCAACTGGTCCACAGACACACAAGGCAATCAACCAATGCATGTAACAGATCCACAGAGCCACAAGGCAATCCACAAATTAATGCCACATATCCACATACACACAGAAATCCACACATACAACAGATCAGCACACACACAAGGCAATCCACAAGTGCACGCAACCGATCCGCACATCGGCTCAATTCACAAATGCAAGCATCAGAATGCACAAATATAACCTATACAACATAAATACTGAGACCTTTACCATTGGTGTTCTGCCTCAATGATGTCCACGAATGTGCTTTTGCATTTGTGGATTGTTTTGAGACTCTTGTTCCACGGCCTTGAATAACAAATACGAGTAAGCTGATCAAAACCGTCTTCCATTCATTTGTTGCTAAATGATAACGTAATCCGTGTTCCTCAAGTGGACGTTTACCGACCTTAAAAGCGGAATCCTCCGTTGGCTGTTTCTATGGACGTTCTTTAAGTCGCTGAAGACAGTTGTACTCTAGACAATATTTCTATCAAAATATATGAATTCAAATGATTTGTACTGGACATACGAATGGAAATCTGTCCCTGTATAAATAATCATTGAAATCTCCTAATCCAATAATAGCAAATGATCCAACCTGACCAGGGCTGAGAAAAGTAAAAGGTATCGTGTCACAACTCGATTTATACACAGCTTTATGCACAGCGGTCAAAACAATTAACTAGTTAATAATTACAATAGAATAAACAACCAACGGATCACATCGTATGACTAATTTAAGAAAAGAAAAAAGTTGGAAAACTGCCAGCCTTATAAATCTAAAAGCACATTAATAAACTGCTTCAGTACAAAAAGATATAACATAAGTTATTGTTTAGAGGTACATTTACTGTAAGGCAGGATATACAACAGCAGCGTTGCAAGAACAGTCTAACCTGAAGTTCTATTTTTTTCTAATGAAATTAATAATTACCCAGACAGCATTAAATATAACACTGCTGATGAATATTGCTGATAATTATTTAAATTACTTGATTCAATTGTGTATCCTAATTTTTTCTGTCTTTTCTTGACTCCTCCCTCATTAACATGAGAATCATATGCAAGGGTGCTATGCAAATGCAGAATCAAAGAAAAAAATCAAAGCAGTCCATGTGTAAAATGGAATAACTTTGCTAACTCAAGTGTCACTTCTAAGTCAATCACTGATCTGTGCTTTAAGGGATCTACCATGTTGTTGTTTGAACTTTAAGACATTCCTAATAAATCTTTATTAAAAAGATGAAATTTTGAAGTATGTTGAAAAGTAACTTAAAAGTAAAGACTTAAAATAAAAATAATGTCAATATCAGAATGTAGTAAACTAATAGTGTACACATGCTGATGTTTATATTTACACATGAGAAAATTATGCGTCAATGATAATATATATATATATATATATATATATATATATATATATATATATATATATATATATATATATACTGTATATATATATATATATATATATATATATATATAAGAACATACATTATTGTTTAAATACTTGAAAATCAAAATACCTCAATTATATCAGTGTAATGATGTGTCAAACAGTGCAAGGTAGACAGTGCTGCTTATAGCCTATGTTAAAAAAGGATGGTTTTTTTTTTTTTGATAATTACAGGATGTTTTGAAATGAAAATAAAGTAAAGAATTTACTAAACTACTCGGTCACTTCCAGAGGCGCTCTGGAAGCTGGAGGAGCTGAACAAGAAACGTTGGCGGAAATAAATAGGGAAAAGAAAATAGGATGTATCTGGTCTAAGCTAACAGCTTGTGGCAATAATGAACCATAGTAGTTTGCGATCCGGTGTTAAAAAAGTAAGAAACAGAAGGCTGATCCACTTAGAGTGGAGATCAGCTTGCTTATATAAGAGTTTCAAAACAATCCACAAATGCAAAAGCACATTCATTGACATTCTTGAGGCAGATTACCAATGGTAAAGGTCTCAGTATTTGTGTGCACATTTGAGGACTGTAAGGTTAGCAAAGACATCATTGTATAGCTTATATTTGTGTATTCTGATGGGTGCATTTGTGAATTGAGCCGATATGCGGATCTGTTGCATGCACTTGTGGATTGCCTTGTGTGTGTGCTGATCTGATGTGTGTATGTGTGGATTGCTGTGTGTGTGTGGATAAGTTGAATGCATTTGTGGATTGCCTGGTGCATAAGCGGATCTGTTACGTGCATTTGTTGATTGTTGTGTGCATGTGTGGATCTGTTGCGTGTATTTGTGGATTGTCGTGTGCATTTGTGAGATGTTTTGATACTGTTTTATCTCCATAGTATAGACCCTACCACCTCTGCCAGACTGCAGGGGTGTTCACTGCATGTGGCTGCTTCCTCACTGTCTGTTGGATCGTATCAAACCCCCTCCAGACTCTCATCTCTCCTTAAGTATAACTTCTCTGTAGCTCAACGGTCATCAGACCCTGATATGTCTCAGCTATAGCCACTCATCAAAGGCATCTTTTAGTTCTATGTTGAAAAGTACTTAAACAAGTAGTGGGCAATCAGATCCAACAGGGTTAGTTTGTACCTAGTCTCAGCCTCGGATGGCATGGCCACTAGCAGGGTTAGATTGGGAGACACAATTTTACCAGGTATTTCAGGATTTTTGCAGTCCACTGGATATAGGTTTCATCATTGATATTGATTATCTATATTATTTTGTTGACAAAGCCAACATACTGTTATTCTACAAACTGTTTTTCTTTTTATTTTATTTTTTTTTAATCTCTAAACACTAACTCCTCTTAGAACTCTCAAGCTACATCCACCAAACTTGGCACAGACTTTCAGACTGTCCTTGAATAGTGTGCCATTTATTTTCCAACTGATTGGAATTATGGTTTTCACACAGCAGGCGATCACAAATCAGAAAAATTCCATAACATTGACAGAATGTTCAAATGGGCCATCTATTTATCCATTTATCTGTCTGTCTGTCTGTCTGTCTGTCTATCATCTATCTATCTGACAGTCAGTTTAACTATCTATCTATCCATCTAGCTAGATTGCTGTTTTTCTGACTGTAACGTCTGTATAGCCATCAATCTTAAACTTTTAAAACTTGTTTGAACTTTCAGACAAGGCTTTGTCAAGCCAACATCAAAGTTTGTCTTGACAAACTTATATGGGTCTCATAGGCTACATTGAGCATAGAACTGATCAGTCCGTACTGCAAAACAGACTGATGTAGTAGATGACTAAATTGTTATAATACAGGACAGACAACCTCATTTACTTTCGGGAATTTCTCTTAGCTTATCTTAATGCAAGAGCTGGACGATAAATACTGTAGGCCCATAGCAATAATTAGAATGTGTGTAGTTATTTCGTTAACTAAGAAGTTAACGATTGCTAATATTTGAAATCTTTTTTTTTCACACATTTTTATGCAGAAGAGCATCCTCATAAATGTCAGTAAAGGCAGAGAAATGTGTGGCGCATGATTTGAAGTAACACTTATATTAGACTCTGAACTGCTGCGGCACAATACTAGGGATGGGACAATATATCGCAAACCAAACTGTTACAATCTGTCCCTTTTTTCTACATCATCTACAGGGTTTGCGGATGTTTTTTTGAAGTGCTTAAAGTGCTTGAATTTAGCTTTTAGACATTTAAGTTCTGGAATGCCTGAAAAATCACATTGTGTTGTTGAAAACTGCTTAAAAGTCTTGAAATTAAAACAGAACATTTTCTCAGTCTAATGTAGGTCCATCAAAGATCCACTTTCTATTAATATCCTTTCTGATCTTTACAGCCAGTTGATGATGAAAAATTAAAAGGAAACATTAATTCTGATCACGCATGGCACGGATGTGGTAAAGAAACCGCATGACTCCTCTCTCATTAATTCATGCTCATCCGAAACACTTCAGACGCTCACCGAACTGCCGGTATTCTTAAAGAGACAGTACCATTTTTGCGTTTGTTGTTTATAGGAATTTCAATTCAATATAAATACTTGTAAATTGTACACATTATTTCAAACAATGACAGCTTATATCATTATTATATTTGCAATTTTGTGACAGAATATTAAATTATAGAATTTAACATTTTAAAAAAGTTAAAAAGGGATTATAATAATGATGAAAAATTATTTAAAAAAAAAATACAATATACCGTTTCACATAGTAGGGACATACAGGAACTTGTAGGCGAGCCAAATGAAAACTTTTAATTCTTCTGATGTGCTGTTTTTCTCTGCACCACCCTTTGGGACCGTTCACACAGAGCACATTTTTGCATCCATCTGCACTGTTTTTTAATGTTAACATGCACTATACTGACGTCTTTGACCATTTGAACATCCCATTTTTCCTTCTTTGATCTAATGTCTTTAAGTCCACATATGACTTTTGAGCATGACATTGCCCTCTACTGGTTTTACTCCTCATTGGTCAAGGATCAGATAGAGCTGTAGGCCGGTGACGCAGGCATTAGCCCAGCCCACATGCTGTTGCTCTGTTTTGCAGACGGTAGAAATGAGAGAAATTGGGCCTGTTGGGGACGGTTACTCGGACACTGAGCCCTATCACTCAATGGAAGGGCATGGGCGGACCATCTCCATGCCACGCCTCTCAGCAGACAACCAAGTGAGCACCATCATCCTTCCATCAATCCCTTTATCTTTCCATCCATACATTTTTATCTGTTATCGTCCTTTCCCCTGACATTCATCCACAGTCATTTATCCAGCTAACAGCCTATGACCGCTTTGGTTTGGGGAACCAAACTTCAAAACAGTTGTTTGTTATGCTGTCATGCTAACATGTAAATGCTAGCATGTCTTAATCAAGAGTCAAAGGGCACATGGATAAGTGGCTCACGCCCTGATGTTCACTTACCTGCATGGCCATGTGTGTGTGTGTGTGTGTGTGTGTGTGTGTGTGTGTGTGTGTGTGTGTGTGTGTGTGTGTGTGTGTTCCCTGCATTGTCATACCACCATGGCTCACATTCAGGAAAACCTTGGTGTGTCTGAAGTGTGCAATTGCCAGAGCTTGATTTAAGGTAGTGATTTTTTTTTACCAACAAAAGGAAGTCAGTTAATGTGAAAATAGTAGTTTTGTGCATACTAATTATTTTTATCAGTTTTAAAATCCGATTGGATAACCTACATTCTAAACCATTGTAAAGTTAATTAGCAGACATACACACACACCTGTAACTGCACGTCAATGAAATTCTTTATTAATGCGGCAAGTTGTCTCAAGTCTTAGTAATTTGCCGTACCACGATGGGAGAAAGGTGCCATCCATTGTTCCTGTCAGGCAACTCTGCCTTACAGGCTCCATATGGTTAGGATTAGGGTGGGGGCAGGGTTTGGGTATCTGCTGCCTGTCAGGAACAAACCGTGGGCCAACCATACCCAGCCTACAGTTGTAGGCGGTGTTCATCTCGTTAACAAAATTACTGACTAAAATGTTTGTTAACAATTTTTTTTTTTTTTTTTTAGGGCTGTCACCTTTTCATGTTAATTCAATGCAATTAATTATATAAAAAATAACGTGTTAAAAAAATATGGAATATTCCTACTATCAGAGCAGTTCAAGCTTGAAGTGCCACCTGTTTTCAGCAGGAGGCAGTAAGCGAAACTCCAGCTGAACAGACCCCATTTAACATTGTTTAAAAACCAGAGTGAGACATCCCTAAAGCATCTGTCTGACACGTGTACATTGATGCGTCCTTAGAAAAGCCCTTATAATAAATCTATCTCGGACAGATTGACGAATTGAGTTTCAGAATGGATTACTGTGGACTGTAGGCCAATGATAGGCTTATTTTTTATATAATGTAAATAAATAATATATTGCCCTCCAAGCCTACTTTTTGTTTTGTTATATCAAAGCTTTACTCATCTGCTACAATGTAATGCATTTTAATTTTCTGCATTATTATTTTTATATTTTTTTTATAATTTTGCCAACAATCACAAAGATGAGATGATAAGTACACATCATGACAATAATCAAACGGCTTTGATTAAAACATACCGCTGACGAAAATATGACTTGATTTTTTTAATCCCAAAAGAATTTGTTCAAATAATCCAGTATGTTGGAAAATTTCCCTGCTGAGATTAATGAGATTAATAATTGACTGTATATCCACAACATAAACGTAATATTGCAATTTACTCAAACTACAAATTACTCTTAATTTCTCATTGCATGTAAATACCTTAACGGCTTATCCAACGTGCGCATGCTTGTTTTCGTTTTGACGGCAAAAGCAGAGAATAATCTGATGATGTAAAATCTCATGTTTTCTTGCGTTTGTAAGATTTTTTTTTTTTTTTTTTTTTTTTTAAAGCTGCTATTTGTGCAGCTGATGATTTTTGTTGTTGTTTACAATCTTTTTTTTTTATTTATTTATTTATTTTATTTTTTTTGCAATGTAACCCCTAGTAAAATCACTGTAATGCACAGGTTCTTGTGGCTTGTCACTTTATTTTACTGGACTGAAATCAGTTTGAAAACCTGTTGTGAAAACCGATCCTGCCACAAATCAACCTCTAGAGGCAGTAGCACGCTCGTTACACATGATGCAGCAACACAAACATAAACCCACAACACATGACACACAACCAGTGTAAGTACACTTACGCACATTTAATACTATTTTTTCTTTTCCCTGAAAGCCTGTGTGCTACAGTGAATAAATGCACAGTTGCAGACAAACACACATTCATATACACACACACCATTTCTCAGCCTCACATAACCTCATGATCTCTTGGTTGTCTATTTGTTGGAGATGTGTCTGGGTTGAGTATTTTGTCCGAGTGTTGAACTGGATTTTCACGATAGCAGTGTTTTTCTGTTATGTGAGACTATCAGAACAAATCAGTACCAGTCTGGGAGAAGCAATATGTGTTATGCGTTTGTGTTGTTGGAAGTGTGCTGAATATACAGTAAACCAGGAGGTCTGAGGATCCAGAGTGTTCATTGTGTGTTTGTGTATGTAGCTGGCAGTGTGTTGTGTAAAGCTGTAATGTAAATGTGTGACTCACTATTGTCTAACACTGCTCTGCCCCACAGAGTGTGCGCTCTGCTGCGGTAAGTGTGTTAGTGTGCTTCCTATCTTCCTCTACACTCGCTCAATTTTTGTCTCTTTTCTCTTTCCTTTTCCTCCTCCCCCCGACCCCTTTCTGTCAATGCTTGTATGTTTCTCTGCTCTCTCTCTTAATTCAAATGGGATCACAATCTCTCTCTCTCTCTCTCTCTCTCTGCTCTCTTCTACACTTTACTTTTTATATCTCTCTTTTTTATTTTTGGCCTCTCCCCAATCCCTTTGTTTTCTTTCTTATCGTTTTATCCTCGTCATCCTCACCATGTCCCCCATGGCTCCCTCCTTCCCTTCTACTTCCTTCCTTCCTCATTTTCTCTGTTTCCTATTTTCTTCCTTCCCTTTTCCTTTTTGTGGTTCCGGTGTCATTTGGTGGTCTTTCTGTATCCTACTCTCTCGTTGTCTCTCTCTTTTCTTTCTCACAAACACACACACACCTTCACTGCTGTGCTCTGCGTGTGTCATCCCTGTGGTTTCGTGCGTTTGTCCTGTTCTGCACACGTCTGTTTGCTGTTCAACAGCGACGGAGACACAGGCCGCGAGGAAGTAACCTCAGTGTATGTACCGTCTCTGGTTTTCTGCCTCTCTCTCTCTCTCTCTCTCTCTCTCTCTCTCTCTCTCTCTCTCTCTCTCTCTCTCTCCCTCCCTTTCCTCCATGCTCTTCCTCTTCCTCATTCTCTTCTCATTTATTGTGATTTAGGAGTCCACGTCTCTTTTTTAAGGGATGGTTCACCCAAAAATAAAAAAAATCTCTTATTTACTCACCTTCATGCCATACCAGATGTGTATGAATTTATTTCTTCTGCATATCACAAATGAAGATTTTTAGAAGAATATCTCAGCTCTGTTGGTCCATACAATGCAAGTGAATGGTGATCAGACCATTGTAGCTCCAAAATATCACATAATGGAAACATAAAAGTAATCCATACGTCTCCAGTGTTTAAATCCATGTCTTCAGAAGCGATATGATAGGTGTGGGTGAGAAACAGAACAATATTTAAGTCCTTTTTTACTATAAATCTCCACTTGAACTTAATATGGATTAAACCATCTATTCTATTCATCACTTAATTCTATTTTATTTATCTCTTTTTGTCTATATTCTATGTATCTTTATTCTATTCTATTCTATTCATCACTATTCTATATGTCCATGTTCTGTTCTGTTTTTCTATTTTCATCTATTCTATTCGTCTCTATTTGATATGTCTCTCTATTCTATTTGTCTTTATTCTGTTCTACTCTATTCTATTCATCTCTCTTCTGTTTATCTCTCTATTTTTATTTTGTTGTACTCTATTCATCACTATTTTATTCATCTATCTATTCTGTTTCTCTCTATTCTATTCTGTTCATCTCTATATCTTCTGCTCTCTGACTTTTTCCCTGTCAACTTATGCAGCCCAGTTTCCCTGTATGTATGTCTGTGTCTGCTTGTATTTTGTCTCTGTATTTCTTCTCCTGTGGACATGGGGAGCTTTTTGCTGTTCTTGTCATAGTTCATGACGCATGGATTTTTTAACAGGAATACTTTCGGCCAATAGCAGTCATGTCGCCAGCATGCCCCAATAAAGCGCATGGCATGGCATGTGTGTGAGTTTGTGACAGAGAGGAGTTAGCAAAAGGTTATTTCAATGTTCAGATCATGCTCAGATGCAGATAGACAGTTTTTTCCCAAGCAATGACTCAGTTATGTCTGTGTGCGTCCACACATGCTACAGACTCTCAGAAGACCTCTGTTCCTATGGGTGTGTGCATGGAACAGTGTGCTTGGCTGAATTTGGCTGAATTGGGTTGTGTGTGCTCAGCTATGGCAGAGAGGGCAACGAGCAATGAGTATTTTAAGGTTCTGCTTGTATTAGAAAATGCTGCTGTGCATGTAAGGCATGCTATAAGATCTATCTATCTATCTATCTATCTATCTATCTATCTGTCTATCTGTCTGTCTATCTATCTATCTATCTATCTATCTATCTATCTATCTATCTATCTGTCTATCTGTCTATCTATCTATCTATCTATCTATCTATCTATCTATCTGTCTATCTGTCTGTCTATCTATCTATCTATCTGTCTATCTATCTATCTATCTATCTATCTATCTATCTATCTGTCTATCTGTCTGTCTATCTATCTATCTATCTATCTATCTATCTATACATCTATCTGTCTATCTTCCTTCTTGTCTGTCTGTCTGTCTATGACTGTCTGTCTGTGTGTGCCTGTCTATCTCTCTGTATTTCTGTCTATCTATCTTCTTGTATATCTGTCTATTAGGGGTGATAATGTGATTAGTCAATAACGACAACGTCGACAATAAAAAACTCGACAAAAATGTTCGTTGTCAAGCAGTCGTTTTTAATGTCATTTAACGTAACATGAGATCACATTAAACTCTAATGATGATGCATGAGAGCAGCACTGCAGTTCTCGCCTGACTGAGGAGAGGAAGAATTACACAGATCACAATCCAGATGAACTCTAAACTTTCCAAACATCTTCAGATGATGTAGATCGCAAAGTATGCGGGAATTATAATGCAAAAATACAAAATAAGTAAATAGAGAAGCACTCTTGTTGTGGAATAAGTGGAGCCGGAGCTCTTTAAAGGAAACACCCCGGCATTACATCTTAAATGCACTTACATTTAATGCGTTATAGCTTTAATAAAGTTCAAATAATAAGGAAGTAGATCATGTAAATAACTACAAACTCCAAAACTGGCATTTCTCTGTGCGGTCAGTGCCTCTTCTATGAGTTGCGTGAAGTGTCGCGCACGCTTAATGCAGCTAGATTATAACATGATGGCTCGCGACTTATTGAACCATAATATATGTGTCACTGTGCATTTCTTATCGTGAAGAAAACTGGTAATCCGCAGCTTTATTAATAAGAGAGAGTTTGTTTTTTTTGTGAGTTAAAGATGGATTGAAGTGAACAGAAAGGTGAGAGAGGGTAGTCTTCGCCCCATTATACACGGCAACAAAATACATTTTTGATTTGTTTTTGTTTTGGCTTGTTTTCCAATATAAATATCTAAAACTCCTTTAAAACAATGTACATTATCTTTAGCAGCTATTCTACAGAAGAAATTTTTTTTATCTGAGAATGTTGAATATAATATTAAAAATACAAATATTTTAAAATATCTAAAAATCCTTTAAAAAAAGATGCATTCACCTGAGAAGCAGCATATACGATGTTTAGACTTGCTTTTAGAGAATAGATCTTGAATATTAGTATATTTTGTCTTTACTGCACTCGCAGAAGTATAAAGAATGAAAAAATACATGTATATATAAAATACACTTACTGTATATTTAAGATGCATTCTCTTAAAGCAAGTCTAAATATCTTATATGTTGTTTCTCAAGTAAATGGATCTTGTTTTAAGGATCTTTAGACAATTTTAAATGGAAAACAAGACAAAAATACTTGATAACAATAGGATTTTTTGCAGTGAATTTCTTTACTGAATTAAACTTAAAAGTATTTTTTTTCCTTTAATTCAGTGAATATCATTTAGAAGTATTTTTAAAAGATGATTTTGTCCTCTTTATTGTTAGTAAGCACGTATAATACAACCTTTTAAGTCGAGGCACAAGCTGAATAATCGGTTAAGAGCTAATGATTAATCGTTGCAATAATCGCCGAATAGTCGAATAATCGTACTAATAACCATTAGATTAAATGATTATCAAAATAATCATTAGTTGCAGCCCTACTGTCTGTATATCTGTCTATCATCTGTCTGTCTGTCTGATTGTCTGTCTGTCTGTCTGTCTGTCTTCCTTCCAGTCTGGATTGTCTGTCTGTCTGTCTGTCTGTGTGTGTCTGTCTGTCTGTCTATCTATCTTTCTTGTATGTCTGCCTGTCTATATATCTGTCTACCATCTGTCTGTCTGACTGTCTGTCTGTCTGTCTGTCTTCCTTCCAGTCTGGATGTTTGTCTATATGTCTGTCTGTCTGTGTGTCTATCTGTCTGTCTGTCTGTCTGTCTATATATCTGTCTATCATCTATCTGTCTGACTGTCTGTCTGTTTGTCTTCCTTCCAGTCTGGATGTCTGTCTGTCTGTCTGTCTATATATCTGTCTATCATCTATCTGTCTGACTGTCTGACTGTCTGTCTGTCTGTCTTCCTTCCAGTCTGTCTGTCTGTCTGTCTGTTTATTTGTTTGTTTGTCTGTTTATCTGTCTGTCTGTCTATCTATCTTCCTTCCTGTTTGTCTGTCTATCTATCTGTCTATCATCTATCTGTCTGTCTGTCTGTCTGTCTTCCTTCCAATCTTTCTGTCTGTTTGTTTTTCTGTCTATCTGTCTGTCTATGTGTC
Organism: Myxocyprinus asiaticus; assembly: GCF_019703515.2. Lineage (NCBI taxonomy): Eukaryota > Metazoa > Chordata > Actinopteri > Cypriniformes > Catostomidae > Myxocyprinus > Myxocyprinus asiaticus. Next base: position 2,949,274 of record NC_059380.1, on the reverse strand, counting down.
TTTCTTTCTGTCTATATGTCTCTCTGTCTGTCTTTCTGTCTGTCTGTCTGTCTGTCTATCTGTCTGTCTCTCTATTTATCTTTCTTTCTGTCTGTCTTACTCTTTTACTTTCTCCCTTTATCAGTCAACACAATATCCATCTCTTTCTCTCTGTATTTTCCTCTAGAGCTCCACCGCTTTTCCTGTTGACCTCTATTTCTCTTTCCGTCCTCGTTGAGCATGACCAATATTCTTGTGCATTGGTTTTCTCTGTGGGTGTGGAATGGACTGAGTGCTAAGCTGACCGTATTCAAATATTGCACCATATGCATACAAATGCACTTGTAACACTGCATACAATCAAGCCCTTATTTGAAATCACATTTCAATGTAACCGTCTGTCTTTTCCCACTCTTTGTCTTCCTTTTCTTTTTCTTTCTTTATCTGTAGACCATCACAGACACAAGTCCAATGCGGCGCTCTACGTCCTCATTGGTTCACGGACGTTCGGGTCGAGGCGTGCGATTGGACGATTACTCTCTGGAGCGGGTGGTGTCAGAGGAGGGTCACAGACATGGTCCACGAAGGAGAGAACGAGAGCGGGAGAGAGATCGCAGTCACCGCACCTCAGAGAGATCCCTAACCCGCTATACAGACGCAGACACAGGTCACACAACTGAATACACACATAGACCCTGTTTAGATCCATCCATCTCAGGTGATCTAATCACAAGTGGTCAAGCGAGACCCATCGCCATTTACACCTGGTCTTAATTTGCATTTCAATGCATCTCTTTTGAGCATTTGTGAGTGGTGCTGGATTTCAAGCTGAATTCTCATGGGGATTTTTTTTGACCACCTCTGAATGTTGTTGAAGTGGATGAATCTCAAAACGTTTTGGGCCCTGTTTACACCTGCACTTAGCATCGTACCATTACATACCCTCACTACACATACATTATAAATCAACAACAGCACTTTCCCCATACTTAATTTCATTTTGAGGGTCTGATGGCAATGTCTTGTGCTGCCTCATCTCACATCTCTGTTTTGAATTCATCAGGTCTGGGCACGGATCTTAGCACCACTACACAGTCAGGTGATCTTCCACCTAAAGAGAGAGAGCGAGAGCGGGGTCGAGCAAAAGACCGCCACCACCACCACCATCATCATCACCACCACAGCTCGGTGGATAAGGAGCGGTACAGTCATGAGCGGGACTACCATCGTCATCCTCACGACAGATGCGACCGCCACTGGTCCCGCTCACCGAGTGAGGGCCGAGGTCACCGACAGGTGGGCCACACACAAACAAACACACACACTGAAATAGCCATTTTATATTTACGTGCAAATTGAATAAGCATAAAATGCAAGCAGCATACATGTAGAATTATAGAAATAATCCAGGTTATTTTTAACTTAATGTACCGCATGCTGTCGATTACCACTGAGAATAATTTTGACTCGCCCCTCAGTTTGTAAAAACAAATAAAACCTTGACACTTAGGACTGGTGTATTCCAATTCATTTATAAGTACACTATATTGCCAAAAGTATTCGCTCATCTGCCTTTAGACGCATATGAACTTAAGTGACATCCCATTCTTAATCCATAGGGTTTAATATGACATCGGCCCACCCTTTGCAGCTATAACAGCTTCAGCTCTTCTGGGAAGGCTTTCCACAAGGTTTAGGAGTGTGTTTATGGGAATTTTTGACCATTCTTCCAGAAGCGCATTTGTGAGGTCAGACACTGATGTTGGACGAGAAGGCCTGGCTCGCAGTCTTCGCTCTAATTCATCCCAAAGGTGCTCTATCGGGTTGAGGTCAGGACTCTGGCCAGTCAAGTTCTTCCACACCAAACTCGCTCATCCATGTCTTTATGGACCTTGCTTTTTGCACTGGTGCGCAGTCATGTTGGAACAGGAAGGGGCCATCCCCAAACTGTTCCCACAAAGTTGGGAGCATGGAATTGTCCAAAATCTCTTGGTATGCTGAAGCATTCAGAGTTCCTTTCACTGGAACTAAGGGGCCAAGCCCAGCTCCTGAAAAACAACCCCACACCATAATCCCCCCTCCACCAAACTTCACATTTGGCACAATGCAGTCAGACAAGTACCGTTCTCCTGGCAACCGCCAAACCCAGACTCGTCCATCAGATTGCCAGATGGAGAAGCGTGATTCGTCACTCCAGAGAACGCGTCTCCACTGCTCTAGAGTCCAGTGGCGGCGTGCTTTACACCACTGCATCCGACGCTTTGCATTGCACTTGGTGATGTATGGCTTGGATGCAGCTGCTCGGCCATGGAAACCCATTCCATGAAGCTCTCTACGCACTGTTCTTGAGCTAATCTGAAGGCCACATGAACTTTGGAGGTCTGTAGCGATTGACTCTGCAGAAAGTTGGCGACCTCTGCGCACTATGCGCCTCAGCATCCGCTGACCCCGCTCTGTCATTTTACGTGGCCTACCACTTTGTGGCTGAGTTGCTGTCATTCCCAATCGCTTCCACTTTGTTATAATACCACTGACAGTTGACTGTGGAATATTTAGTAGCGAGGAAATTTCACGACTGAACTTGTTGCACAGGTGGCATCCTATCACAGTACCACGCTGGAATTCACTGAGCTCCTGAGAGCGGCCCATTCTTTCACAAATGTTTGTAGAAGCAGTTTGTAGAAGCAGTCTGCATGCCTAGGTGCTTCATTTTATACACCTATACAATTATTTGGATGGGTGAGTGAATACTTTTGGCAATATAGTGTATAATTCACAAAAAAAAAAAAAAAGGTCATAATTTTCTCACCCTCGCGATCTTCATTTGAACGATTCAGTAATCTCGATTTTTGCTTTTTTTTAAAGAAAAGGAGGAACGAGTCGAAATTATTTTTTGTGGTAATCAACATTATGCCACAAATCCTGTCTACTGAGCTTGACTTGTATCGAACCCAGAACATTCCTTTAAATCCCAAGATCGATGCGAGTAAAGGCTGAACCACACTTTAAGCCAGTTCATGAACACAGACGCATTTTGCTACTCAAGCTCGATTTCACGCGTCATTACGTTCTGAAATGTGTCCGAGCGCAATTCATAACCCAAATGCGCGTTGCATTTTCAGCATTGGGCCGCTATAGCGTTAGTGTGAACTGGCCGCTTCAATGGTGAATTTTCTTTTTTAAGTCAACTACTATCATTGCAGAACAACAGTTTTGTATTGTATCAACAATAGTATTTGTATTTGTATCAACAATATTGCTGAGCAGGTAAGCTAAGGTCGATATATTTATAGTAATTTACCTGAATAACTTTAAATCCAGCTTACTGGCTCCAACATTTGAAGGTAACTCTATCGCCCCCTTAAGTACTGAGGTTTGTTACCGCCATAGTAACGCAAGAATGCACGTTAAGCATGTTCAACCGGACCGCGCTTTGGTAATGTGGTGGCCAAGCGATCATATCTGCGTTCACGTATTTGCTTAGAGTATGCTTCGGTCTTAAAGCACTCACTCATGCGACCAAATATCGTGTCTGTAATTTGCCACAGGCTGGTAAATTTTCAGATTTGACTCATCAGTGAAGAAGTTCAGCACCGAGATCCTTTCACTGCGTGTTGAGAGAAAAAGTTTGGTTTGACTCGTTACGTGTAATGTGTGTCCAAAGACGAGATCCACGAAGTTCATTTGTTATTGTGAATAATATCTCATGATAATACCCTTTCTATTATTTACATGAAGTTGTTGATCAAAAACAATATAGCGCATGGATGCAAATGCACTCTCGTTAATATGCACTCAACTGAAACACTTCTGTTAGACACTCACTGATGAACTGCCGCTATTCTTAAAGAGACGGTACCATTTTAGCACTTGTTCTACATGTCAGTGTAAACACTTGCAAACAGTACAAATTGTGCATGTAAACAATAAACATATAGCAAAATAAACTGTATATATGCAAGATTAAATATGCAATTTAAAGACATAATTATTAATAGAATGCATGGAATTTGTACATTTTTAAATAGCTAAAGTGTGACAAAAATTAGAAAAAACGAATGATTATAAAATCAGTATTCTGCACCAAACACTGAGAGCTTATACATTATCCATGTTGCTTTAGTGCATAGGCTCAAAAAATCAAATCCAAGGAAAGGAAAAGCTTGCACACAATGTCCATAGTAATAAACTTCAAGGATATTTGTTACGAGGCCAAAAAAGTGCAAAAAGTGCCAAAGAACTCAGTACAGGAACAAAACATTTTCGATTTATATTGTCATCGGTGTCCAAGTAATAAAAGCGCACCGTTTTCCATTTATAGGTCAGAGTAAAAAGTTCACCATAACTCTTCTAGTTGATGCATACTCAAATATTCAAAAAGATGTCATAGACATGCATTATACTTTCATATATGGTATACTAGCATACACACATATCAAGGGAAATACATACATATATGCATAAATATACACGTACATACCTACATACGTTTTGTTCCTGCACTGAGCACTTTGCCACTTTTTGCACTTTTTTGGCCTCTTAGTAAATATTCTTGAAGTTTGTTTCTATGGACATTTAATATGTAAGCAAAATGGACATTATAACTGAAGTATACCCAAATGAATCAGAAATCGGAATCGAATCGACAGTTTGTGAATCAGAATCGAATCAGGAAATCTGTATCAATACCCAACCCTAATCAATGCAACCAGGAATGTGTATTAAGAAAGTAAATGCCATCAATTACGTGTTCACAACATTTTTAATAACTGAAGTACTATTTAAATTTATTAAAGTGATAGTTCACTCAAAAATGAAAATTGTCTCATTATTTACTCACCCTCATGCCATCCCAGATGTGTATGACTTTTTTTTCTGCAGAACACAAATGAAAATTTTTAGAAGAATATTTCAGCTCTGTATCAAGATGTTTGGGTGTCAAAATTTTGAAGACCCAAACATCACATAAAGGTGGCATAAAAGTAATCCATAAGACTCCAGTGGTTAAATCCATATTTTCTGAAGCAATATGATGGGTGTGGGTAAGAAATAGATCAATATTTAAGTCCATTTTTGATAGAAATTCTTCTTCCTGCCCAGTTGGTGGCGATATGCATGAAGAATGTGAATCACCAAAAACACAAGAAGAAGAATGTGAAAGTGAAAGTTAGTGGAGGTGAATTTATATTAAAATTGGACTTAAATATTGATCTGTTTCTCACCCACACCTATCAAATCGCTTCTGGAGACATTGATTTAACCACTGGAGTCGTCTGGATTACTTTAATGCTGACTAATGTCATTTTTGGAGCTTTAAAATGATGGCATCCATTCACTTGCATTGTATGGACCAAAAGATCTGAGAAATTCTTCTAAAAATCTTCATTTGTGTTCTGCTGAAGAAAGAAAGTCACACATCTGGGATGGCATGAGGGTGAGTAAATGATGAGAGAATTTTCATTTTTGGGTGAACCATCCCTTTAACAGTGGTAATCAAAAGCATGCCACAGATGAGTTGAAAATAACCCTGAATAGTAATTTAGCTCACATTTTGATACCAACTGCATGATTAAATTAGTCACATCCTTACAAAACATCTAGTATCTAGAGCACACGCTCTCACACAGCATTTTAAAATATCCCATCATTCAGTTGACTCAGACATTTCTGTCTGTGAGTCCGTGTTTTAGAACCTTTTTTGCAGTAATCTGCCATGTGGAGCCTAAGGGAAACGTATAGTGACCGTATCATGACTGCTTACTGAAATCAGTTTCTCTTTCTTTTGTTATTCTTTTGTTTATCTTCTTTTCTCACTGTTGTTTCTGTCCATTGTTCTCGATGTGACTCGTGGCTTCTCTGTGTCTGCTGTTTTGCCTCATTGCCGGTTTGTTTCTTTCTGGTTTTATCGATGTTGTTGTTTCCACACACCTTCTCTCTCTTTCTCTCTCTCTCTCTCTCTCTCTTGCTCTCTCTCTATCTATATCTCTTTTAATCTCTCTCTCCTCTTCCTCTTGCCGGTGTGTGCTCCTCTCTTTCGTTCAACGTTAATTTTGTGGTGTTTTTTTATTTGCCTTGTTTTAATTTTCATGTAGGGCAGTAGTTCCGTGAGCGGGAGCCCCGTTCCCTCGACGTCGGGGACCAGCACCCCCCGGCGTGGCCGTCGGCAGCTGCCCCAGACCCCGTCCACACCACGCCCTCACGTCACCTACTCCCCCGCCATCCGCAAGCCTCCATACGGCTCGCCGGGACAGGGGCGACTCCACTCCCCTTCCCCGCGCAACTTCTCCCCGCCGGGTCACGAACCGCCCTACCATCTCCCGCCCTCCCGCCATGCCTCGCCCCATCATGGCTCACCCCGGCACACCTCCCCACGGTCCCCCAGGCACGCTTCACCCAAATCACCACGCCATGGCCGCTGGGGCCCGCCGCCGGACAGCCTGGAGGGCGACGGATCATTTTACAACCGGGACTACGAATACGAACACCACCATGAGCCGCCTGCCTACGAGCAGAGTCTGTCGCAGGGCAACCCCCATCCTCATTCACAACCTCACCCCCGTTCGCCAAGGACTGCTCGTCAGGGGCCTCCCCTCCACCCACGCCGCATGCCTAATGGCTACCGTTCTTCCTCGCCCTCCCCGCACCACCGCGGCCCCCACCCGGGCCCGAATCGGCCACCGCACGGCCGCGGGCCCCGGAAGGGGCTGCACGAACCCTATAGCGAGACGGACGAGGATGATTGGTGCTAGCGCACAGGGTGACCAGGAGGGGGCGCCACTCATCGTAAGCCAACTAGCGTTGAGACGTTGATGCAGAGCTGCAGGGAGAGAGGGGGTGGAAGGGGACGTGGAATAGATGGACGTATGAGACTCTCAAAGAGGGAAAAGAGCTCTAACTTCAGCTCCCCTACTCCCTCTCTTTTGCCTTTTCCTGCTCTCTGGACTACATTTCCCGTGATGCAAGGGAATGTTTTGGGGAGCGTATGAGAGATATGTGGGGTTTAGATGGACTGAGCTTTAAAGTTCAGTGTTTCTGTGTTTGATTGCTCCGCCCAGACTGAGCAAGACCAGTTGCTTCTTGTCGATGAAAAAGAGCTCTCAATCAAAAAAGCAAAGTTGAAAATGAAGCCAGAACCCCTTTTCCCCTCACATATTCCTTTTGAAATCCACCCCCCCCCCAAAAAAAATGAAAGTAAATCAAAGACTTTGATGAAGTGCTCTTGAAAAAACAAGAGCTCTACCTATTGCAAAACCAGCCCTTGCGCTGGCTGATATCGATGAGTTTTATCATCTACATTTACTGTTACCAACTCAAGATGTTGAATGACCTCATCACCTGGGGGGAGGGGTTAACCGCAGAAGAGGCGTGGCATATACAAGGACCCAAGAGGAGCCCGGTGGGTGGGTGGGGCAAATCAAGAAGCCACGCCCACAAACTGCCACTAAGCCCTGACCAGAAAAAGCATCTTCAGAAAAGAGCGCAAAGGCAGATGAGGGAGAGACTGAAAGACTATTTTCTCTTCACAATGTCTTCAATTGATTACTTCTTCTTTTTGAACATTTGGAGCTTGGTTATTCTGTTGCATTTGCTCAGCTTTCTTTAATATTTTTGGACTAAAATCTGATGGAAACTTGCATGATTGGTTAAAAAAAAAAAAAAACAAGAATATATATATATATATATATATATATATATATATATATATATATATATATATATATATATCAGACAGAAGATTTACTGTGGGAATGGGACAGTGGGGTTGATAGCTCTTTTTTTTCATTACGTTGGAGAAAGTTCTTTCTCTCGTTTTCTCCCTGTTGCTCTCGCCATGTCTACAGATCGTCTAATGTGCATATGGAGTTTATAGATTTAGAAAGACAAATCTGAAGGTATTTTCTATGTTATATCCATCTGAGGATCCCAGATGATGTTCTGCACTGTTTATTATTACCTTGGATTGCACTAAAAATGAGCTCCCTCATCACGGCTCTGTCAGCCATGGCTGCAAACAGAGAGAGAAACAGGGGAAGAGAAATTCTCCTTACTATTGTCAAGAACAATAGTCTTTATATGATGAAACCTATCTTAAATGCAATTGATGACAATGACGGTGATGCTGATGAAGACAGATGTGGTCATGTGACTTTGTCGTATTGTTTTTGGGAGTTTTGTCTGATGGCCATCATTTACTTGCGTTTATGTTTCCGTTCTATAAGGGTGCAGTCCCGATAGCATCCTGAAGTTCACGTACTTGTGACCTCAGATGAGTAGAATATTCCTATCTGAAGTGAATAGTCGTTCGGGTCAGACCTCATGAATGTTTCAAAGGGGAAAGTTTTAAAACAATTCAGGGTTCATTCCATAATAATTTCTCAACAGATAAAGTGTGATCTGGAGAAGCGCATATTTACTGAGGGTCTGTTTTTACCTCCTGAAATATCATTTCACAGCTAATGTAGAGCTAATGCAAGTTAGTTTTTTGGGTGATGAATGTTGTTGTTTACTCTTTGTCCACTCTGTGGTGCTGTTGCGCAGACTAGACTATGGACAAACAATCCTATATACACTTATAGTCCCCAGAAGGCGCTATTGCATTTGCAGAACGGTCCCACAAGGCGTCGTAGCACGGTATGGGCTGTCCGTCAAAGCTGTTCTTTGACTATTTCGAGAATTTTGACCTGAAGTGTAGGAGACGAAGTAACTGGATACGATTCTTCCACCCTGCCTTCCTGTTCCCTGCCATGGGGAGCTTGTATGTCTTTGGCTGCTTGCTCAATCTGAGACCCCTCGCCCCCTTCTGCTCAGGATACAACGAAACAGCCAAACATATATATGTATATATATATATATATATATATATATATATATATATATATATATATATATATATATATATATAAAGCTCTGGAAAAAATTAAGAGACCACTGCAAAATTATCAGTTTCTCTGGATTTACTATTTATAGGTATGTGTTTGAGTAAAATGAACATTTTTGTTTTATTCTATAAAGTACTGACAACATTTCTCCCAAATTCCGAATACAAATATTTTCATTTAGAGCATTTATTTGCAGAAAATGACAGCTGGTCAAAATAACAAAAAAGATGCAGTGTTTTCAGACCTCGAATAATGTAAACAAGTTCATATTCATTTATAAACAATACAATATTAATGTTTTAACTTAGGAAGAGTTCAGAAATCAATATTTGGTGGAATAACCCTGATTTTCAATCACAGCTTTCATGCATCTTGGCATGCTCTCTACCAGTCTTTCACATTGCTGTTGGGTGACTTTATGCCACTCCTGGCGCAAAAATTCAAGCAGCTCAGCTTTGTTTGATGGCTTGTGGCCATCCACCTTCCTCATGATCACATTCCAGAGGTTTTCAATGGGGTTCAGGTCTTGAGATTGGACTGGCCATGACAGGGTCTTGATCCAGTGGTCCTCCATCCCAGGGGTGTATAGGTGTGGCCTACTGTCATTGAACCTGTCCAGCTGACCCACACTCATCTGACCATCTCAAAACATATGACATTACAATTAGAGGTTGAACGATATATCGGTTTTACCGATTAAACAGCAACAATAGTGGCTTTTTTGAACTATCGGTTATCAGCAAAATTCGCCCCCGATATTTTCCAGTAGTGTTTTTATTTGTTTGTTTTATTTGTCAGTGTTTTTCCATTTTATTTTCGGGGATTGAGGGGTGTCCACATTGCTACAGTAGATTATAAAATTCACACTCTTAATAGGTTTTGTTAAGTACTTACAGTATTTACAGAAAAGGAAAAAGTCTTCTGTTTTTTATACCAGATTACCAGAATACCAGACAATTATGCACATGATCGTTGATAATCTACTATTAAGGAATCACTGGGCATAAAATATTTTTAGCTTGATGATGGGTACTTTATAGTGTTTATACTGTAATATGTTGTCAACGACTGTAAGAGGGCATGTTTTGTTTACATTATGTCTTTGTGTGAGCTGGGAGCACAGACACCCCTGTATTTCGGTATTGTTTATGGTTAAACGTCTTGTGTTATTCAACACATTTTTTGTGTGGGTATAACTGGGATTTTGGTTGCACAATAAACTGCATCTGGGATTTTATTCATTTTGGACTGTTGTAGCCTCTATGCCTGTAAATCGATTTTAAAAACTATCATCCGATTAATCAGTTATCAGCCTTTTCCATCATCTTAGTTATCGGTATCAGAAAAATCCAATATCGGTCGACCTCTAATTGCAATAGGCTTCTTTCAAAGTCTGCAGATTTTACCGAGCATTTGATTGATATTCCACATAGAAATGTCCATATTGCAGATGTAAAAAGAGTCTTGGTACACAAACAGCTCAGAAGAGTTCAGTTTGTTTTCCATCCTGTTCTTACCGCCATCCTGTCCCAGAATCAGATAAAATCCCCAGCACAAGGGACATTCTCATCCCATTTTTTCCCTTGCCAACCCATATCCAAGACTTCTAGGGAGGAATCCACTGTTTTCTGGGTGTTTGTTGACGTTTGGCCCACATTTACCCTCCCTTAACCCCTGGTTAGATGCACATGGGTCCAGATGAACCTGCAGAGCCACAGTGCCTTCTGTTCTAGTGTCGCACACTAACCCGTCCTCTGCCTCTCTTCCCCTCTCCCTACTATCTCTCTCTCTCAATGTGATGGACTCAGTCACACTACGCCTTAACAAGTCCCCATGTCTGCGCTATCTGCTGGGCTTTTTAAAGACAGGGAGGCATGGTTACACGATGGGGGAAAATCCCAGTTACTCTGAGAGTAATGAAGGGAAATGACAACCAAGTTCGGTCAGGGTGTCTCTCTTAGCAGTGCTTCCTCAAGTGGATGGCAGCCGTTTTTGATTCGTCTCACCCTGCTTGTTGCATTAAATATTGGAGGGATCGTTCTACTTTCTCAGGTCTTTTGCAAAAGGACAGGAAGGCTTATTTTTGTCAGGCATGAATGTTAGTTAGACCTTTTGCATGGTTAATGTTAGCCCCTTTTTGAAGTTCTCTTGGTCTTGTATTCTTTTGCCGAAAAACACTTGAAATGACATTGAAATGCAGCATATATGCTCCATTTTTGGCGGTTTTAAGAGTTTAAGTATGCGAGTAAGACTGGTGCACCATTCTTTGGCTCTGCTTGTTCATCGGTTTGGTTCTGACCCTCTTTTGCTCTCAGTGCCAATGCCTTTTTTGCTTTATTTTTCACTCATATCTTTTCTGTTTGCACTCTTTTTAAAGTGAACCATCACTGATACTGTACACAACTTGCATTGGAGCATGTGTTTTGTTTCATATTGTTCTACTGGGTCTATCTGTATCTCTCCTTTTGTTTCTGTTTTACACAAAATAAGGGCTTTCCTACAATGGTTGAGTGCTGCCAAAACACGTCACCCTCTATGTAGCTACACCACTTCATGTGGTCTCCCTTTGTACAGAACAGAACTACATGTGTGTGCATGCTACTGTGTGGGATGAACTAGTGAAGTGGGAGGGGGGTGATGGGTAATGTAGTTTTATTTGACCTGTATGTGTGAGAGTGAGAGCTTGAGGCACAGCTGTGGCCAGCACAGGCATTGTGCATGCCAAAAAAAAGTTGTTTTAAAAATATCTTCTCAGAAAGGGATGTAAATTGGCACTGGGTTTGCCAATCCATTTCTGCTCAGCATTTACCACGGCATATTTCATTATTCATATGGAGCCATCTGCACTTTTGCCATTCAGCAGAAGATCGGACGGGTTGGGTTCATCTGTGTGACAGTGAGACGGTCCTCTGTGAGTGTGTCCGCATGTGTCTGATTCGAAGGCAAGTTGTTTTTAGTGCCTTACAACGAACTTTTCCCATCGCCGTAATACGACCTTAGATATCAAGTCATGGCAGAAGCGAAGAGGGACACTTGTCCAAATATCATCATCATGTTTGTACCTCAGTCCGACTGTCTGTTCATGTCTGGCCATCAGTGCTTGTTTTGTCATATCTCTTTCTCTTCTGTAACTCTTGTATATATCATTCATAAACTTCCTGCAACAGTCCATGTGTTCTTCTTTTTTTCTACTGCATTGCCATGTTTCTTTTTCTGTTTCTCACTCCAAGTCTTGCATGTTATGATTTGTCCACTCAAACACATTGCTTTCTGTGCATTTTTTTTTTGCTCTCAAGATTTCTCAAAAGTGTTCTAACATAGATTAGTCGTATGTTAAAAAATAAGATCTAATACGTTATAAAAAGTGTTATTATAAAATTTTCTTACATAAGTATTAAAGGGATAGTTCACCCAAAAATTATAATTCTCACGCTGTCTCAGGCCACGTCCACACTAGAACATTTTTGTCCAAAAATACATTGACTTTGCCACGTTTATGCCTCTTGTCCACACCAGAAAGGAGATTTTCGAAAAATAACTGCATAATGTTAGGACACTGAAAACAGAGTTTTCCAGTTTAAACGGATTAGTGAGGACGTGGTCTCAAACTCTTATGACTTTATTTCTTCTGCAGAACACAAATGAAGATATTTTAAAGGATGATGAGTTGTATTTGTTCATACAATGTAAGTCAATGGGGACCAAAACTAATCCATACAACAGAAATGGTTAAATCCATGTCTTCTGAAGTGATATGTTAGCTTTGAGTGAGAAACAAAAACTTAAGCAAACTTTAAGTCCTTATTCACTATAAATCTTGGCTTCAAGATGGTGATGCTTTTGGTGCTGCATCCCAGTATCATTATACATCAATAAGACATTGCATTTTCATTTGGGAAACTGTGGCGACATTTCAAAGTATCCTAAAAAAAACTCAACCTTCGACTTTATCATTTATCTCACATCTTCATTTTATAAATAGCCCAAGTAGGCATGAAAACCGAGAACCTGGCAAGACTGTGCCTGGTTCGTGTGCAGCAAAGCGTAATTGAGCTTTTCTCATGAATGCAGGAAATTGCGGATGTCAAGATTTATAGTGACTTAAATTTTGGTCTGTTTTTCACTCAGAACTGAACGTATGGCTTTGGACAACGTGGAGTAAACCAGTCGAGTTGTATGGATTACCTTTATGCTGTGTTTACATCCTTTTTTGAGGTTGAAAGTTTTAGACCCCATTGACTTAAAAACCTGAAAATATCCTTCAAAAGTTCTTTGTTTGTATTCCGCAGAAGACATGAGGCAGCATGCGGGTGAAAATGTCATTTTTGGGTGAACTATCCCTTTAACAGTTTAAATAGTAATGTTATGTAATGACATCATAAAATACAAGTAATTAAAACATGAACCATACTTATTACACGTTTAATTGCACCAGTTGACAGAATAGAGGGTAAACTCTCTAGCATTAGTAGCATTGAATGAGTGAAATTCTAAGAAGAAATAAGGAGAAATGAGTATCGCGTGAATAATTCCCTCAGTGGCTCTATGAACGGAAGTGAATCATGACACAGCAAGTGCGTCGTCAGCAGTAGCATATTTGTCAAAGGGGAAGTAAGCGTGTGAACGTGTGTGTGTGTGTGTGTGTGTGTGTGTGTGTGTGTGTGTGTGTGTGTGTGTGTGTGTGTGAATGTATGTGGAGCGCACTGTCACCGTGACACCTGCAAACCCATCCCATCTCTCCATAATCACCCATAGTTCCACAGTCCCATCCGTACACAATTGGCCTGAACCATTTAGAAGAAAAAAAGAGGACGTTTCATGAGAAAAAAAAAATGGCCATGATAAAGAGAGGTATTTAATTACTGATTTGCATGTGCAATGTGCATGCCACTATGTGGGTTAACAAGTCAACTTCAGGAATTATAAAATATAAAAAGAATATAAAGAAAAAGAGTATATATATATATGTATAAATATATAAATATAGATAGATGTTTTTATGAGCAATGTGTTCCTTTTTTCTTCTATTTTTAAAAAGAGAAAAGACAAAAAAGAGCACCAAGAGGAAAAAAATATATAAAACATGACATCATTGATGATGAAGTCATAGAATGTTTGTTTGTTTCTATTGCCAACTGTTCTCTGAGAATCGTAGGTAAGGTGAGCACGCAACATGGAAATGTATTACAGATGTTTTAAAAAAGGTGAAAAGATATCCAGAAACTCTCAGTATGAGGGATTGCACATCCATCTAATTTAAGAAGAAACCCCAAACCCTTTTGCTGATGTTGAGCTGTAAAAGAGGCTGCCTGAACCTGGTGATGTTACACATTTATTCTGGCTATGAAAAAAAAAAATTCCCCCCTCTTTCTCTGTCTCTCTCTATCTCTCTGCTATTTCTACCAGTGCATTTTGTAATTCCAAACAGAACTCTTCCTAAAGAACCTGAATAAAAACCAGAGAGAATGCATTCTAACTGCGCGTTTACAATGTCTTGTTTTCAGATTCTTGACTGTAGTGTGTGTTTGTGTGAATGTGTCCAGACACAAAAAACTCTTTTGCACATAAATTCACACCTACAAAACAATATAAAAGGAGGCAATCATGCCTAATTTTTTCAGGTGGGGGAAATTACACCACAGCTATTCCAAATGATTAAGGATCTGATGGGAGCATGCTAACGCCCAGGTAAGAGTGTCTCAGGGAATGAAGAATTACTGCATTTGATTTGAACACCCCCATAAGGTCACTAGCCTAAAGAATGCACTTTCCACACTAAATGCAGAAGAAAAGGACTGAAACAATTCTGCTTAACATGTTTTGAACCCAGAATATTCCTTTTAAGGTCAAACCCAACATTTTAATTAAGGTGAGTAGAGACACACATTTGATGTGTTTAAAACTAGCTGCTTTTTATGCTTTGTTAATTTTATGTTAGATAATAATCATATAGCATATCTAATAGTTCTCCAGAGAGCCTTTATTAATCTACAACAACAACAAAAAGCAATGGGACACTAATTTGCACCCTATTTCACATCTTCAGTGCTTTATGCAGCTCCAAACGTTGACCTGTTTTCCTCTAAATTCAGTGTTTTCCTATATAGTCTCAATAATTTCCCCCATCCTCCTCATTTGTTTTATTTTATTACAGAGATAAAAGGCTCATGACCACCACAAAGTAAATGGGACTGTATGAGGTTTACACTTAATCCACACATGACCACAAGTTTCACACCACTTTATCCAGTTCAACTAAGTTTCAATAATTAAGTTGAACATGAGCTGCAGTGATTAATCACCCCAGGTAATTATTGTGCTGTAGTTTCCCAGGTAATTCTATCATTTGAATTGCTCTCCACCTGAAAATAAAATTTCACTTCCTGTGTCCTCAGTCTGTCTGCTCCTGGCGCCAGTCTCTCCCAACTGATTTGCACACCTATGCAGATCCACACCCACAATCAAACAGATATGATTCATACTTCAGATGATTCAAAACATTCATGCTTACTCATACTGGTAATTTCAATATAAAGCCAATTCACAGTTTCATATGCTTTTGTGTCACAGTCAGGGGTTACATTTAGACCAGAAACAGAACAGCGCCTTCCATTCTAAAAGAAAAAATATATTGGCAGCTTATTTCACAATCCACTTAATTTCTTGTTTTATTATGAGATACTAATTTATTATTATAATATACTAATTTATTATTACGAGAAAGTTTCTCCTTATTATGAGATGGTAATTTATTATTATGAGAAAGTTCCTCATTATGAGATAATAATTTATTATTACGAGAACATTTCTCCTTGTTATGAGATACTAATTTATTATTATGATATACTAATTTATTATTATGAGAAAGTTTCTCATTATTATGAGATACTAATTTATTATTATGAGAAAGTTTCTCATTATGAGCTAAGTCATTATTATGAGATACTAATTTATTATAATGAGATAGTAATTTACTATTACGAGATACTAATTTATTATTACGAGAACATTTCTCCTTGTTATGAGATACTTATTTGTTATTATGAGATAGTAATTCATTATCATGAGATACTAATTTATTATTATGAGAAAGTTTCTCATTATTATGAGATACTAATTTATAATTATAATATACTAATTTATTATTACGAGAAAGTTTCTCATTATTATGAGATACTAATTTATTATTATGAGAAAGTTTCTCATTATTATGAGATACTAATTTATTATTATGAGAAAGTTTCTCATTATTATGAGATACTAATTTATTATTATGAGATAGTAATTTATTATTATGAGAAATTTTCTTATTATTATGAGATAGTAATTCATTATCATGAGATACTAATTTATTATTATGAGAAAGTTTCTCATTATTATGAGATACTAATTTATAATTATAATATACTAATTTATTATTACGAGAAAGTTTCTCATTATTATGAGATACTAATTTATTATTATGAGAAAGTTTCTCATTATGAGCTAAGTCATTATTATGAGATACTAATTTATTATAATGAGATACTAATTTACTATTACGAGATACTAATTTATTATTACGAGAACATTTCTCCTTGTTATGAGATACTTATTTGTTATTATGAGATACTAATTTATTATTATGAGATAGTAATTTATTATTATGAGAAATTTTCTTATTATTATGAGATACAATTTATTATTATGAGAAAGTTTCTCATTATTATGATATACTAATTTATTATTATGATATACTAATTTATTATTATGAGAACATTTCTCATTATCATGAGATACTAATTTATTATTATGAGAAAGTTTCTCATTATTATGAGATACTAATTTATAATTATAATATACTAATTTATTATTACGAGAAAGTTTCTCATTATTATGAGATACTAATTTATTATTATGAGAAAGTTTCTCATTATGAGCTAAGTCATTATTATGAGATACTAATTTATTATAATGAGATACTAATTTACTATTACGAGATACTAATTTATTATTACGAGAACATTTCTCCTTGTTATGAGATACTTATTTGTTATTATGAGATACTAATTTATTATTATGAGATAGTAATTTATTATTATGAGAAATGTTCTTATTATTATGAGATACAATTTATTATTATGAGAAAGTTTCTCATTATTATGATATACTAATTTATTATTATGATATACTAATTTATTATTATGAGAACATTTCTCATTATCATGAGATACTAATTTATTATTATGAGAAAGTTTCTCCTTATCATGAGATACTAATTTATTATTATGATATACTAATTTATTATTATGAGAACATTTCTCATTATCATGAGATACTAATTTATTATTATGAGAAAGTTTCTCATTATTATGAGATACTAATTTATTATTATGAGAAAGTTTCTCATTATTATGAGATACTAATTTATTATTATGATATACTAATTTATTATTATGAGAAAGTTTCTCATTATCATGAGATACTAATTTATTATTATGATATACTAATTTATTATTATGATATACTAATTTATTATTATGAGAAAGTTTCTCATTATTATGAGATACTAATTTATTATTATGAGAAAGTTTCTCATTATCATGAGATACTAATTTATTATTATAATATACTAATTTATTATGATGAGAAAGTTTCTCATTATTATGAGATACTAATTTATCATTAGATACTAATTAATAATTATGTTAAAGTTTCTCATTATTATGAGATACTAATTTATTATTATAATATACTAATTTATTATTATAATATACTAATTTATTATTACGAGAAAGTTTCTCATTATTATGAGATACTAATTTATCATTAGATACTAATTAATAATTATGTTAAAGTTTCTCATTATTATGAGATAGTAATTTATTATTATGTTAAAGTTTCTCATTATTATGAGATACTAATTTATTATTATGTTAAAGTTTCTCATTATTATGATATAGTAATTTATTATTATGTTAAAGTTTCTCATTATTTTGAGATACTAATTTATTATTATGTTAAAGTTTCTCATTATTATGATATAGTAATTTATTATTATGTTAAAGTTTCTCATTATTATGAGATACTAAGTCATTATTAATAGCAGTAGCAATTTTGCTTGGTTTGTTAAAAAGCTTTATACCCTGTGGGGTTGTAAATTGAAAAAATAAATGCAAATAAAATAATAATAATAATAAAATGAAATTGTTTTTGTATTAACTTACAAAAGCTAATTAATTTTTATTTATTTATTTATTTATTTATTTATTTTTTAAGAGTTGTAAGTAATCTCACCAACAGGTTTTAGGGTTCCCCCTGTTCCCAAATAACAGTTAAACCCCTGGTCACACTCAAAAGTTAAATAAACAAACTCTCTTTAAATGGCACATTTCTTTGTCTCACTCTACTATTAGACACAGTAAGGGCTCAAGCCTAAGACTCAACATTATGCTATTTAAAGACGTGATTACACTTCATGCCCTGAGGCCTCCAGACTCTAGTTCACTCTCTTGCATTAATTATTTCACATTGTGCTCAACTGATGTCAGTTTTGAATGCTGTAATGCCTCTTGTACAACTCTACCAGTTCAACTGGGACTTCAAGCTTGACAGTGATGTAGTCTGACACTGGCCACTAGCCAGAATGTTTGTGCGTGTTCATGGGAAAATAGTATTTCATGATTCATGGACGTTTCCAGCTTATGGCTTTTTCACCGCCCACATCAAGAGGTGATAGAGGATAAACTGTGTACGATAAGTATTACAAATCATGATAAAGAGCTATGAGTGAGCTAGAGTCACGCATTACTAACAGGATCTTAAGAAACCTCAACCGCTGGAGGCTAATTCCAAGTAAAGTTAACGCTGACTGTTTTGGGGGATTTTTTTCTCAGTTGAAGGTCTATTAAAAACACTAATCTCCTAAACATAGTTTTAAAGGAATATTCCGGGTTCAATACAAGTTAAGCTCAGTCGACAACATCTGTGTCATAATGTTGATTAGCACACAAATTAATTTCGACTCGTCCCTCTTTTTTGTTAAAAACACAACAAATCTGGGTTAAAGTGAGTGAATGGGGCCACTCCGTAAACGTTAAAATACTCACCGTTTCAAAAGTATAACCACAAGATGTAAACAATATACATGTTAACGTGATTTTAGTGTGATAAAATCGCTTACTAACCTTTTCTGTGTTAAGATATCACTTTTTACAACTTCGTTTCCATGGCGGCCTATTACGTAAACCCTAAAACGACGATTTAAGCAACTTTACAGCTCAAATAATACAAGAGTTTTAACAGAAATATTAATGTAAGTGCTTTTATAAAATTATAAGCTTCAAATTTCTGACTTTTAACCCTCCAGAAATTGGCCCCATTCACTTCCATTGTAACCTATACTCTCTTTATTATATAAAAAGGAGGGAGGAGTCAAAAACATTTTTTTTTAAATGTTTAAAAACACTGTTTTTGTGGTAATCAACTTTATGCCACAAATGTTGTCAATTGAGATGAACTTGTATTGTACCCGGAATATTCTTTTAAGTTTTGTCCAGATTAATAACCCATATCCATCCAGAGCTCATTCCGAGTGTTTCTGTGAGGTTTGTGAATAATAATGTTGTTAAAAATCACAAATGCACAACAGAATTATTTTTGAACATTTGTAAGTTTATTGCAACCAAAGACAGAACACTAAACAAAGCTTGTAATTTGTCAGTCCATTGTGTCCAACGTATACTTCTGTGCAATTAATTAGTGCAATAGTGCATTTTAACATTTTTTTTTTTTTTTAAAGGGTAAGACATTGGCAAGTCACATTATACCCACAGATTGTTCAACAACAGTGTGCAACTGGATAAACAAGATGTGTTTGTCTGTTACAGTAGTACAGTTCATATAGGACAAAAAACATCAAGAGGTTCCCCTTTCCACAAAGTTCAACTTCGTTGAGTCGATATCTGCTATCAGATCAGAGTCAGTATTCATCTCTGACTCATCTGAACAATAAAGCAGCTCCGGTGATTCCACGGCGGTTCGGATCACACTGGATCCGGATCCTGTGCTTTAATTCTGCGGGCCCCTTCGTGAGCTCTCCTCGGTCATCTGGCGAGCCGAGGCACACAGGAGTCCAAACTCCATTCGGACCGCCTTAACTGGTCAGTTAAGAACCAGTTTGTCCAGGAAATTCCCAACAAGGGAGATGATTCTTGGAACTATCCAAAGCGCGTCTTGCTCAACACGCACCGATGGCCCGATTTGTCGGGAACGCTGTCAGTGTTTCAGCTTGTCGACAGCTGTTTTCATGAGTCGTCCTTAAGACCTCGCCCTGTGCGTGCTGCTTGTCGTCAGTCGTGTCCATTCTCGCCTTCTTCCGCGGCAGAAAGTCAGGCTCGACCGCCGTCTTACCGCTGCGCTTCCTGGAGTGCCGTGCGCATTGATGTGCGCCTCGGTTCTCTTTGTCCTCCTCTGGTGCCTCTTTGGGTTCTTGAGGTTTTGCGGAGATCTCTTTGGGAGCTTCAGTCACTGCAGACTCACTGACTGTGCTTTGGTCTTTACTGGTGTCCATGGGCTCCTCAGTGGCCGGTTCCGAGGCGCACGGAACGACCTGCATCTCCTCCGTGTCTTTGAGCAACACAGCGGTGTGGTAGATGTCCCGGGCGGCTCTCATGGTCATGGAGAGCAGGAGACTCCGGTGAAGTCTCAATCCCCCGCGCTGGATCCTCAATGAATACAGTTTACTAACAGAAAGAGCCATAATTCTCTTGGCCTCCACGTCCATTGTTCTAGGGTTCAAACACCTCGAGTATTCACAATGTTCAGGAATATTTCGGTTCTTTTGTCTTTTATTTACGTCAAGACTTGTTCTTGAAGATTGCTCTTCTCAGTGGATTGTGAAACTCAAACTTTTCTCCTCTCAGGGCGGTGTTATATGTGCGCTCCGGTGACGTCACGAGTTTCCATTCCCCCAGTGTATAAACACGCCCCTCCTGCCTGGTCAACATACGTCATAATGCCTAAGCGCTACTAAAGTATCTTGTCAACATAAACCGACTATTCTGGTTATTCCAACTAACAGATTCGTGTGAGGAGAAGTTGTGTTTGTAAATGAGCATTCAAGATAATACAATTGCTTTATGGAAGTGAGCTAACTTCACCGGTACCTTGTTTACATCAAAATGACATTTTAAGAAAAATTCCATATTCCATATAACGTCATAAAGGAACTGCAATTTATGTAACATTGTTTTCTCTGGCAGTGTTAGTGACTATATGCACAAATAACTCTTTTCCAGTTGGCAAAAATATGATGTTGCTTCACAATATTTCAAATATTTGGCTTATTAATGTTATTGTGGCATGTGTAAAAATAAATGGTACATTTGTGCTTAAAAAATCTTGTCAACATACATTTATACCAATTTTTTTTTCTTGCAATATTAGTGATTTTATTAATGTGACTATGCACAAATAGGCACTACCTGTTTTTTTATGTTTTTGTGGCATTGAATAATAAAATCTTGCCAACATATGTCATAATGGAACTGTCCTACTTATGAATCATGAGTCATGACACAAAATGTTATGATGGCACTGCATTAAATACACTGTATCTTGACTTCAGTCAAGGGCGTAGCCAGGAAATTAGTTTTGGGTGGGCCTCAGTAAAAATGGATGGGCCAAGGTTTTTTTATTTATTTATTTTTTATTTATTTATTTTTTTTAATCAAAATTTCCTTAACAGTTCTTCCACATTTTCAGAAATCAGAATTTATGCATTTTTAAAAACTATTTTATAAATATATATTTGAAGTCAAAGAATAATCTGATATTCTGGGTGGTCCTATGTCTATTTTGGGTGGGCCCAGGACCACCCCGGCCCACCCTTGCCTACACCGCTGACTTCAATAGATCTGTTTCTGCAATAATCATTCATTATTGATCTCTTGTAAATCAATGTACAAGACTGTTAATTAAATGCATGAAAAACTCATTAAGGGAAGCATGGGGTGCATGTGAAATAATAGTCAAGCGCATCATTTTATTTTATTTTAATTAATTACTTACACCATAGACCAATCTATCAATCTCTTACTTATAACAACATTTTTGTAGAAATGTTCTCAACATTCCCCCATGGTTTACAGTTCCTTGGAAGCTGTATCTGTGTGATATGTTTTTCTGGACGCTCGACGTCACACTCTATAACCATATATGGAACATCCGTCGGACCTCCTGGGCGCCTGCAGTGGAAAAGCCGTGACGTGTGCACAGCAGAGGCAGTGATGATGTAGTCACCGCAGCACCATATTTGGAATTGTCACCGGTCCAATATCACCTCCCCTTCTGCTCACATGAGTATTACGAGGAAGCAAAAGCGATTGAGGTCAGATGACAGCTGCACCTCTGAGCAAATACACGAGTTCTATTTATAGAATCTCTTGGTACCTGGCGAAATTCCCCAGTTATGTCTCAATTCAAAGCCATTGTTTGTGTTAACCAGAGTTTTATTATTATACTGGCCATTATGAGCGAAAAGGAACATATGCCTATGCTTTTCAGTCTAGTTTGTGTTTATTATAGTATGATTGTGTTTACATGCAATATTGCCAAAGCCTCAATGCACACAACGAGTAATGACAAGAAAAAAGAATAATAATAATAATAAAAATAGAATGTCAATAAGGTGCCAAATAACGGTAATCAAAATAATAATTACAATATACAGTACACAATATAATATGAAATAAAATAAACATTTAACAAGACATTAACGAACATAAAAAGAATAATGTTTTATTTCCCCAATCATTTCTTTCTTTACTTCACCTTATATATCTTCTATTTTGTCTATTTCTGTACTTCAGGATCTTTAAAGGAATTCACCCAAAAATTAACATTTTCTCATCATTTATTCACCCTCATGCCATCCCAGATGTGTATGACTTTCTTTCTTCAGCAGAACACAAATGAAGATTTTTAGAAGAATATTTCAGCTCTGTAGGTCCATATAATGCAAGTGAATGGTGACCAGAGCTTTGAAGCTCCAAAATGCACATAAAGGTAGCATAAAAGTAATCCATACGACTCCAGTGGTTTAATCCATGTCTTCAGAAGTGATATGATAGGTGTAGGTGAGAAACAGATCAATATAATAATTGATTTACAAGTGTTTTTTCATATTCTCCATGCATATTGCCACCTGCTGGGCAGGGAGGAGAATTGATAGAAAAATGGACTTAAATATTGATCTGTTTCTAACACACTTATCATATCGATTCTGAAGATATGGATTAAACCACTGGAGTCTTATGTCTGATTACTTTTATGCTGACTTGATATGCTTTTTGGACCTTCAAATTACTAGTCACCATTCACTTGCATTGTATGGACTTCTAAAAATCTTCGTTTCTGTTCTGCAGAAGAAAGAATGTCACACACATCTGGGATGGCATGGGGGTGAATAAATGAGGAGAGAATTTTCATTTTTGGGATAACTATTCCTTTTAAGTACTTTATACACTGTGGCAATGTTGTGCTTACAGCCATGCCACTAAAATTTCATTAACTCTTATAAGGAAAGACGAAAATTTATTCTTTTGTAATTTCAGGGCATTACAAACCTGTTATACCAGCACAGTGAGTAATCATGAGGATTTTCAAGCCACTACTTGTAAAAATAGCTTCCTCATTATTGTTATCTTACTAACTGCATTCCATGCGATGAGGCCTAGGAGGTTCAGCCCTGCATTTCTTGAGCATTCCTTGCAGCTGTGATCACACTAACACCCAGAAAAAGGGAGGAGTGTGTGTATGTGTGTGAATTTCTGTGTTTGAACAGGAAATGGAGAGTGTGGAGAGGGAGGAAGGCAGGAGACAGGAAGGAAAGGGCGACTATAGGAGGTTGGGGAGGAAATGAAGGAGAATAGTGTTAATATAAGGAAAGGGAGGGCTCAACCCTATAGCTGGCTAATAAAGAGATATGGGAACCATTTAAATGCTTGAACTCACCTCTTGAAAAAAGTTATGTCTATTGCCACTTGTTTTCACCCTTACCAGTTTGATGCAAGCAAATCCAGGCCAGTTACTTAACCAAATTAATTATGAATCAAGTCAGGGCTGCAACAAAGGTGTGCCAACAGTCCTGTTTTGGAAATGACTAACAATGCTTAAATGTAGGACTTGTGCTTGTTATTGGAAGAGTCAGTCAGTATTTGTATTAATTTGTGCTCTTACAAAGAGGAACTGCTTTATCTTCGCAAAAAATTCTGCCTGCTTTAATTACTTTACTGCAAAATTACAGATTGTTATACGGCACATTATTATCTTTCTTTCACTCAAAATTGGGTGTAGATGCAGTTTAGCCCTCATATAATTTTCATTTTAAAAGCTTTAAGATTTTTAAATTAAATAATTAAATACATATTTTAATCAATTAATAAAAGCACGTTAAAATGAAACGAAATCACAATTAAATCGTTAAAAACTCCTGAATTATTAAATTGTTGTTGAGTGACGTGTCGATAGATGTAACATTGAAAATCAAAATACTTGAAGCTCGTGCTTCAATGAAAAAATCAACCCAAAGATAATGCTAAAATTAAAATGGATGCAAACTAGTGCTCATATACAAGGGGCATGTATTGATTTATGTAGTGATTTAATAATTTAATTAATTTATCATTTGTTGTTTATCATTTATATTTAATTGGCCCTTCATATATAGAGTTTATATATATATATAAAATATAGAAACTCTATAATTTAACTCTATATTATATTTAAATATTCAGATTTACAACTACAAAATTCAGACTTAGAAGTATATATTCAGATTTATATTTATATATTCAGATTTATAACTATATATTCGGATTAATATTTATATATTTAGATTTATATTTATATATTCAGATTTATAACTATATATTCGGATTTATATTTATATATTCAGATTTACAACTATATATTCAGATTTATATCTATATATTCAGATTTATAACTATATATTTGGATTTATATTTATATATTCAGATTTATAACTATATATTTGGATTTATATTTATATATTCAGATTTACAACTATATAATCTGATTTATATTTATATATTCAGGCTTAGAAGTATATAATTGGATTTATATTTATATATTCAGACTTAGAAGTATATATTTGGATTTATATTTATATATTCAGATTTACAACTATATATTCGGATTTATATTTATATATTCAGATTTACAACTATATATTCAGATTTATATCTATATATTCAGATTTATAACTATATATTTGGATTTATATTTATATATTCAGATTTACAACTATATATTCGGATTTATATTTATATATTTAGATTTATATTTATATATTCAGATTTATAACTATATATTCGGATTTATATTTATATATTCAGATTTATAACTATATATTCGGATTAATATTTATATATTTAGATTTATATTTATATATTCAGATTTATAACTATATATTCGGATTTATATTTATATATTCAGATTTACAACTATATATTCAGATTTATATCTATATATTCAGATTTATAACTATATATTTGGATTTATATTTATATATTCAGATTTATAACTATATATTTGGATTTATATTTATATATTCAGATTTACAACTATATAATCTGATTTATATTTATATATTCAGGCTTAGAAGTATATAATTGGATTTATATTTATATATTCAGACTTAGAAGTATATATTTGGATTTATATTTATATATTCAGATTTACAACTATATATTCGGATTTATATTTATATATTCAGATTTACAACTATATATTCAGATTTATATCTATATATTCAGATTTATAACTATATATTTGGATTTATATTTATATATTCAGATTTACAACTATATAATCTGATTTATATTTATATATTCACGCTTAGAAGTATATAATCTGATTTATATTTATATATTCAGGCTTAGAAGTATATAATTGGATTTATATTTAAATATTCAGACTTAGAAGTATATATTCAGATTTATATTTATATATTCAGATTTACAACTATATATTCAGATTTATATTTACATATTCAGATTTATAACTATATATTCAGATTTATATTTAAATATTCAGACTTAGAAGTATATTATCGGATTTATATATATATATATATATTCAGATTTTATATAATTATTTCCTGTTTGGCCCGTATGTAAAAGTCACTGGATAGTATTTGGTCCCTTTCCTGTGCAGAAACAGAATTTTAGACTTTCTTCAAGTTAATTATTATATAATTATTTATAACACACTTAATTATAACATATGAATACAGAACATTAATGATCATAGTAATCATGATCATTTACAACTCTCTTAATATGCAATAAAACACAGACGACTACTTTTATAAAAGGGAAATGCTGTGCCACAAAACACCATGTATGCTGTCTTAGAATATTTGATTTAAAAAAAAAAAATACTATTTACTATTAATCACATTGAATGATTTTATGTAAACTTATTTATGTAATATATATATATATATAAAATCATTCAATGTGGTAAATAGTAAATCAGTCGTTCCTCGGTGACTTTTATTTTGAAAGATTGTACTCGCCTACATTTTTCACACAACCCATCTTGCCGATGACTTCACGCAGCTCCTGAAACAGGGGAGCTAATATGTCGATGGAAGATCCCTTTTTCGTGGTTAAAGGGTAAGCAGAGTGATCTTCCTCTGTTCTTTCTAAAAGTTTGTCTTCCCTCTTTGTCTACACGAGACGCAGGGTCAGTGAAGCAGCACCATCACTACCTGTAGCTCCAGCTGAATGTCAGTCTAGAAGTGTTACAATGTAACATTTTACTAATAAACAGCACTGATCTTCACAGACCTGCATGTTACATGAAATTCATTTAGAGAATCTGGAATCTTAAATTAAGACTAAAAAGGGGAGAGAGAGAGTTACGTTGGTGGCTTTAGTTGACTGGATTGGAGAAATATTAACACACTTTGATTTGTCTATTTTATAAATAGATACAACACTAATTAATCAGATGTGTCTGTTGTATTTGGTGTATGATGTCACAATGGCCAATGCCACAGTAACTGCTGTATGTAAATAGTGCTTTAATAATAAGTAAGATCCAGTGGGCTGATGTGGACCCTTCTCTCTTGGCAGGGAGGTGCAGAAGGCCCTGTCCAAAGCAGAGGGGCTGTTTGAGCGCTGGGAGGAGCTACTTCAGGATGAAACACCCCTCAGCCGTGATGAGCTGGACTGGAGCAACAATGAACTCCGAAACTGCCTCAGGGCCATTGATTGGGACCTAGAGGACCTACATGAAACCATCAGTATCCTCCCAAGTGAGAGATACAGGCAGATTAGAGGTCGACCAATAGTGGGTTTTGTCAATAGCGATAACTTAGGTGGTGGTAAAGGCCGATAACCGATTAATATTCAGATCATTTTTAATATCTATTTATAGAATGTAAAAAAAAATCTTTGTCATTCCATACAGTGATTGGTACAGACAAAGAGGCTAGAAGAGGCCAAAATAAATGAAATCCCAGATGTAGTTTATTGTTCAAATAAAATACCAATAATAAGCAGAAAAAGTGAAGATATGTTGCATTATGCGGGACTTTTAACTATAAACAAGCCCAAAATACACAAGAGACTTAGCTATGTTACAGTTACAATTACAAAATATGCATTGAATTCAGGATAAAAATATGGATGAATAATGTCAATTATAAAAGATTTAAAAACAGCAAATCCCCACGTGATTGTTTTTGTTTAACTTCTAGAGGCCGCTGTTATACTGTAGAAACAAGCCATTCTAACTGTAGAATCTTCCAGCAATGGCCATAGAGGAATAATAATAAATTTTAAAAAAACTATCGGCAACTATCAGCATAGATTTGACCAATAACCGATAGCTCTAAAAAGCAACTATTGGCACTAATTTATCTGTAAAACCGATATATCGCTCTACCTGTAATTATCAAGATACCATGTCCAACAAACAGTGTGCTAACCTAGTATTTATTGACATTTTTTTGTTAGTGGAAAGACTGTTGTCCAGCGTCGGCCACAGAGGAATACTGAGGAATTAAAAAAAAGCTATAGGCGGGGGCCTGGGTAGCTCAGCGAGTATTGACACTGACTACCACACCTAGAGTCGTGAGTTTGAATCCAGGGCGTTCTGAGTGACTCCAGACAGGTCTCCTAAGCAACCAAATTGGCCCGGTTGCTAGGGAGGGTAGAGTCACATGGGGTAACCTCCTCGTGGTCGCTATAATGTGGTTCTCGCTCTCGGTGGGGCACGTGGTGAGTTGTACGTGGATGCCGCGGAGAGTAGCATGAAGCTTCCACACGCGCTACGTCTCCGCGTTAATGCACTCAGTTAGCCACGTGATAAGATGCGCGGATTGACGGTCTCAGATGCGGAGGCAGCTGAGATACGTCCTCCGCCACCCGGATTGAGGCGAGTCACTACGCCACCACGAGGACTTAAGAGTGCATTGGGAATTGGGCATTCCAAGTTGGGGAGAATGGGGAGAGAAAAAAAAAACTATCGTTAGCTGTCGGCATTGATTTTACAGATAACTGATAGTTCTAAAAAGCAACTGTCAACACTGATTAATCGGTAAAATCTATATATCGGTCTACCTCTAAGGCAGGTGTTTTCTACTCTGCTGTCCAGTCAGTCACTGACTTCACAGGCAGTGTTTTTGGATGAGGGTACCTCTTCTTTTTTTTTTTTTTTTTTTTTGGGGGGGTGGGGGGATTTTCTACCCAATTTGGAGTGCCCAATTCCCAATGCACTCTAAGTCCTCGTGGTGGCGTAGTGACTCGCCTCAATCCGGGTGGCGGAGGACGAATCTCAGCTGCCTCCGCATCTGAGACCGTCAATCCGCGCATCTTATCACGTGGCTAACTGAGTGCATTAACGCGGAGACGTAGCGCGTGTGGAAGCTTCATGCTGCTCTCCGCGGCATCCATGTACAACTCACCACGTGCCCCACCGAGAGCGAGAACCACATTATAGCGACCACGAGGAGGTTACCCCATGTGACTCTACCCTCCCTAGCAACCGGGCCAATTTGGTTGCTTAGGAGACCTGGCTGGAGTCACTCAGCACGCCCTGGATTCAAACTCATGACTCCAGGTGTGTTAGTCAGTGTCTTTACTTGCTGAGCTACCCAGGCCCCTGGATGAAGGTACCTCTTAAAAGTGCACACAGTCGTTTATTTTGCTAATTGCTAAACTTAAACTTCTCTCAAACAGAAATTAATTAATAGTGTTTTTTTTTTAATATTATGTGCGCTCACACGAGAGGAAGACTCTAGTCAGCAGTCTCAGAAAAAAAGCTGCTTTAATCTACATATGGTGCTGGGTGCACATTAATGAGCGCTGCCTTGTTGAGATCACATGACCAGTTGAATATTAATCGCATGATATTAATTAGGGATTTCGGTACCAAGCCGATACTAAAATAAAGAAGTTGTAGTGATACCAGTGTTTCTGCTGTACTGGTAGTACCAACCACTGACTCAGTTCAGTCCCCATGCGTTGTCTGATTGGCAGACGGCTGCTTTCAAATGCTTACACACTTATGAGTGTGTGATGTTACTCCTTTTACACTGAAGTGAACGATTACTCATATTAAAAGTGATGATTTAATTAAATATTTACAGTCCGCATGTGTTGCATGCTTCAGCACACACGTGAATGTGTGAAGCCCCTTTTATGATGAAAACACAGACTCATCAAAACACATTTTATGAGCATCGGGCGCTATATAGCAGGCTATACATTTATATCATTAAATCGCAGCATTTTGCACTTTATTAGCAGTGAAGGATACATCAATGTTTTCCTCAATAACTGACATCTTAAGGCCCGGGTATACTTCATTTTTGTGTGTTCCGGATCGGCTTGCACCTGGTCAACCGCGTTGCCTTTGTGAGTATACTCTTCTGACCGCGAGCGAATACGAACGTGTTTGACGCATGCCCACTACAACTTCTTTGTGGTACTCTTTTAGGACAGTCAGTAGCAGGCGCATGCGTCAGCGGGTCAAGAAAATCGAGACCGCGTGTGTTCAAGCCACGCAGCTGTGCTGATGACGCAATTTGCATCACACATACTGTGCACGGAGCGATCCACGACGCGGACACCCGAAGTATACTTTGGCCTTTAGTGGGCAGGATGTGACACAGACATTGGATTCAGACATGCATTGATACCATTTTACCTCCGTATACTGCTTGAGAAGGCAGCATTTTTCAGGTGTTGCACACGTTGTTAAAACATTTGAATAAGGACATGTAGATCTGGTATAAACAATATGGGCAGAAGAAGACTGTTGAAGGGTAATTTCTGGTAGATGACATCTCAGTACTGTACATATGCAGAACTCTTTATAGCCCTTGACGGGATCAGGTATTGTGGAGGCAAACCCTGGGAAGTTCCGTTTAGGAGAGAATGAACTACAAGAGAGGCGAGATTTTGTGGAGCGAACGCGGAAATCTGTGCAGGTGTCAATCTTTGTCCTATTCATATTAGTTCCTGATTTTATATCGCTGTCATATGTTCACCTATCAGCCACAACATTAAAACCAATTGCCTAATATTGTGTAGGTCCCCCTCGTGCCGCCAAAACAGCGCCAACCCGCATCTCAGAATAGCATTCAGACATGATATTCTTCTCACCACAATTGTACAGAGCGGTTATCTGAGTTACTGTAGACTTTGTCAGTTCAAACCAGTCTGGTCATTCTCTGTTGACCTCTCTCATCAACAAGACGTTTCCATCCACAGAACTGCCGCTCACTGGATGTTTTTTGTTTTTGGCACCATTCAGAGTAAATTCTAGAGACTGTTGTGTGTGAAAATCCCAGAAATACTCAAACCAGCCCATCTGGCACCAACAATCATGCCACGGTCCAAATCACTGAGATCACATTTTTTTCCCTATTTTGATGGTTGATGTGAACATTAACTGAAGCTCCTGACCCGTATCTGAATGATTTTATGCACTGCAGCCACACGATTGGCTGATTAGATAATCGCATGGATGATTGTTGGTCCTGAGATGCGGGTTGGCGCTGTTTTGGCGGCACGAGGGGGACCTACACAATATTAGGCAGGTAGTTTTAATGTTGTGGCTGATCGGTGTATGTGTGCATATGAATTTCTAAATGTGTTTGTATACATAGCTGATGAAAGAGCATCTTGCCAGTCGCTCAGCTGTGGCTCAAGCAGAGAAGAAAAACAGACAGGTGAGTAACTTAATTTACTGTTAAACTGAATTGACACTGAATGGATTCATATTGGCCCGTGTGCTTATCGGTCCAACAGGCTTTGCTGGGAGCCACAGCAAAGGATCGGTACGCCGGCCTGGAACCTCATCTGGTGTCCGCAAACTCCAGATATATTCAGGAGCAACAGGAACAGCAGCAGGTATAGAGATAATGGTCAAAACATTTAATTTATTTCAATAACTATCACTGTTGAAGTTGCGTTTTGAAGGCGTTAACTTTGTGTCCGAGTCCACTGTGATGGATGGATGGAAACATGGATGTTTTTTAAATAAATCAGTGGTTAATGGTGCTCTAAAACTAAGATTTTTGAAAAAACACGGGAACCGTATGATTATCATGACTTTCTGTTCCGTTTACGACAAACGTGCATTTTTTCCGCAGATGTTGACGGAACAACATTCCAGAAATAGTCTGACAATGTTTTCTACTACGCTGCCCTGCTTATGAATCTACAGTGCGAAACGCAGTATGACCATTCCCGAAGGAATGACTCTCATGAGCTTACTCTTCTTAGTGAATCAAAAACACTCGCACAGTACCCGCTGCATTTAATGAATGCATCTTACTGTAGTGACGTTCGTCATACCCAACTCGAAATAAAATAACAACTGTTACTACTGTGTTATTTAATGTTGTATTTAAGTATGTGAGACTTTAGCGCCGTTCACACCGCGGGTGGCTTTGTCGCCTGGTGTCACTAGACTTTGCGATCTGTGTCACTGATGACGGGTGGGGCCAGAAGGGTGGCACGGGGTGGCAATGAGCTTTGCCACCCACTTGCCATCCCAATTCGGACCCCATTTATGACAATGTGTAGTTAAGATATACATGACTTTTAGTGTAATCAGCAGCTTTAATATATAGTTAGGATCAATTATTGGATTGCATTTATGCCTCTGAAAAGTGTGTAAACACTCCTTTAACAAGAGTCGTATTGCATTTTGTTTCTCATTTGTTTAGATCTGCTCTATCGAAATCTGAAATGATCTCATCATTTGGCAACAGGCTGCTGAGGGCAGTAAAAGCAACAAGAATTGCATTTCTTATTTTCAAATAATTCTTCTTCAAAAGTATTCTGGAATTCGTTTAAATTGCGTACAGTTCCCATCCCTGCCTTAGACAAAGCATCCTAAAGAGGATGTGCTCAGTTGTTCATTAACATCAATGATTAATAAATCCTCCTTTCTAATTTGTCTCTGTGTGCAGCTGATCGTGCAGGACCAGGATGAGCAGTTGGAGCTGGTGTCAGGCAGCATCCGTGTCCTAAAGGACATGTCCAGCAGGATAGGAGACGAGCTGGACGAGCAGGCAGTGTAAGCAAAGAACACATGCACAAGTGTGATCTGAATTAACAGGACTGAGCCTATAGGTTGCAAGATGTTTTATTAATTCATCCTAAAAGTGTTTGTGTGCTTTTCTTTTTCCACAGCATGCTCGGTGAGTTTAGTGAGGAGATGGACCAGACCGGTTCTAGAATGGACTCGGTGTTGAAGAAAATGGAGAAGGTTTCACACATGACCAGCAGTAAGTGCTTGTGCTCTTTAATAACTTTACTTATGTAATTATTATGTGTTTAAATCATTCCGAGCCAATTAAGAAAGTGAGGAAAGGTGAGGGGTGAAGTGTGTCATTTCTGTGCCAACAGTGTCACTAAACGGAATTGTAGAAATAATTGCTATTTACCAACAGGTTTCCTGTCTGCCATTGGTCATGCTTTGATAGTATCACAGTGTTTACACTTTTCTGGAGAAATAAACCTGCAAACGCTGACTTATATTTTA
The DNA here is from genome assembly GCF_019703515.2 of Myxocyprinus asiaticus. Lineage (NCBI taxonomy): Eukaryota > Metazoa > Chordata > Actinopteri > Cypriniformes > Catostomidae > Myxocyprinus > Myxocyprinus asiaticus. Next base: position 2,916,344 of record NC_059380.1, on the reverse strand, counting down.
TGTTAAAAGTATTTACTACACCTTTAAGCAAATACTATGATAAGCCAGAGCATACAAATATTGTTGATACTAAAATACATGTATGTACTCAGTTACTTAGGCCAGATTGTAATAACATGAATGACAAAATTACAGTAATATTAGTAATATTCCGGGTTCAATACAAGTTAAGCTCATTCGAGAGCACCTGTGGCATAATGTTGATTACCACAAAAAATTATTTCGACTCGTCCCTCCTTTTCTTTAAAAAAAAACCTAAAATCGAGGTTACAGTGTGACACTTACAATGGAAGTGAATGGGGACCATTTTTGGAGGTTTTAAAGGCAGAAATGGGAAGCGCTCGGCTCCCATTGGAATGAATTGAAAACGCTCGCTTCACTTCGCTCACCACGTGCCAGTGGGCACCCAGCATAATGTTCATGCGAATGCACACTTCATTTTCTCGCACAGATGTGCGTTTAAGTTTAAGAGGCATGCATGTCATTAAATTTGCTTCGCCAGCAGCTCCGAGTCACCTGACATTCATCACATTTTCAATGCAGGAAAAACCCTGAAAAGATCACCCGCCAAAGTGGCTTGTAAGAGTGACGGAGTTACACGCCACTGCCAATTTTTACCCGCATTTGGCAAGTTGCCGGGTGTTAATTTCAAACCCTGAGACCATCGATCCTCGCATCTTATCACGTGACTCGTTGTGCATGACACCGCGGAGACTCACAGCATGTGGAGGCTCATGCTACTCTCCGCGATCCATGCACAACTCACCACACGCCCCATTGAGAGCGAGAACCACTAATCGCGACCATGAGGAGGTTACCCCATGTGACTCTACCCTCCCTAGTAACCGGGCCAATTTGGTTGCTTAGGAGAACTGGCTGGAGTCACTCAGCACACCCTGGATTCGAACTCGCAACTCCAGGGGTGATAGTCAGCGTCAATACTCGCTGAGCTACCCAGGCCCCCAATAAATGTATTCTTAATATTAAATATATCCCCCAATTTTTTTTTTATATTTCAAAAATACATCTGGCTATCTAATAACAATTAGTAGCCTAAATCTCTCTCTCCTGCATGCACACACACACTACATGGGCACGTTTGGACTAAACGTCACATTTTGCTGCTTGATGTTTTATTTTTTTACATTGGTTTTTAAACTAGCACTTTCCTTCAGAATCAAAGTGCATGCTTGTGTTCTACTAAAAGAGAATGAGAGAAGCCTCATTTTTTCGGGCAGCAGGAGGTGGTGTAATTTCATAAATGTACTGTGATGGGGGGGGCCTGGGTAGCTCAGCAAATATTGACGCTAATGACGCGAGTTCGAATCCAGGGTGTGCTGAGTGACTCCAGCCAGGGCTCCTAAGCAACCAAATTGGCCCGGTTGCTAGGGAGGGTAGAGTCACATGGGGTAACCTCCTCGTGGTCACTATAATGTGGTTCGCAGGAATAGTTCATCTAAAAATGATAACTCTCTAATCATTTGCTCACCCTTATGCCATCTCAAACTCATATGACTTTCTGTCTTCTGTGGGAGACAAAGTTATTTTAATGGAGATATGTGTTTATATCCATACAATGCAAGTCAAAGGGGAAAATCGATGCCTTGGTGCAAGTTTTGGTCCCCATTGACATATCACATATCCTTAAAAATATCTTTGTTTGTGTTCCGCAGAAGAAAGAAAGTCATACGAGTTTAGGACAGCATAAGGGTGAGTAAATAATGAGAGAATCGTCATTTTTGGGTACATTTAGCCCCAAATGGAATGTTTTTCAAAGTAAAGATTTTAAGGTTTTAGGGCTGCTCAAAGCAAAACTGTTTACACAACCGTCCCCATTGTGCTTTATCTCTTTCATTCTTTAAAGAGTGTCAGCTCAGTGTTTGCAAGATCCATCTAGTCAAGAAATGAGGGCATAATCAAGTTTATTAAAACGGAACATTGTTTTTTTTTCTTACCTGTAGGTTTGGAGGTTTTGGCTTCATTCATTTGCTTTGTATTTTACAGGTCGGAGACAGTGGTGTGCTATCGGAGTTCTTGTAATCATACTGATTGTGGTGCTCATCCTGTTCTTTGCAATTTAAATCCGGCTTTTCTCTGGTTTGGCCTTCCATCGTGCCAAAAGCCTCCCGTTTTATTGATGAAGACAGCAAGGGTTCTTCCACATCAGCTTCCATTTTCTTTGTGAGAAAGAGATCAGTTATTTTTATAGTCGTTCCTTGTCTTTGTGTCATCATCTAAGCCAAATGTCCATTTCTCTCTCTTTATCATTTACTGCTGAATTGGGCTCATTATCCTCTGCAAAGTCGATTTTGGAGCACCACTGAGGTTGAGATGGAACTTTTTATCGGGGAAAAATACCCTTTTTATTTTGTTGTGGTGTTGAGAAATTTGAAATGGCCTTATTATATATATTTTTTTATTTGGGATTTTAATGGCAGTACAGAAGAGTAAAATATGTATACCCTTGTAGGAACTTATTAAGACCATAAATAATTGCAGTAGTGGTTAGTTTGCAAATAATGTCATCTAAACGGTTTCTTTGTGTGAGTAAGCAGAATCAACAATTAGAAGCACAATATGTAAATCAGGGTATTATTTTATGCATTACTTTTGAGATTACTGTAAATCCGACTAAAGTTTCATGTTGCATTGAAGAGTATGGAGTAATTAGTCTTAACACTTTGGTTTATTTAACAGTGTGGCCTAAACCGTCATTGCAAGTGCATACTTCATACCTATATTACTCCAAAATAAAATGAATGTTTGTTATATTAAAAGGAAAGCCTCCTAGTACATAATGTATGTTCTGAAATGCAGCTCTAGTAACTGACTGTATCCCTGACAGAGCTGATAGGACCCCACAATTATGATCATATATTACTTCATTTTGATGTTTTCTCGTCTTGTTGCAAGTGCTCAGATCCTATAATGTTCCTCCCGTCTGTGGGCGTGCTGATGTGCATTTTGTACTTGTATAATGTGCCAATGAGTTGTTTCCAGGGAGTCAGGACACTACGTGTCTGTCAGTGAATGTATTATTTTTAGTATGAAGCCCGTATTAAATCCTTACATTTACATAATTTGTGACAGGTTTCAGTAATGTTTTGTCTATTTTAAGCTTACTCTACAACTTATAAGTATAATAAACATTAATTAACTGAAAATTAGGTCTTCAAACACTCCAAGCGTAAGATTGAATCCTCTTCTGTAAGCCTTAATGACTGTCAGTACTTACAGTCAATTAAAAATGTGCACAAACAAAATTATGATCTAATTTTAATTTGCAAAGCAACAACTGTGATGTCATGTCAGTGCTGCCTATGTATACATGATTGCATTTCAAAAATCTAATGCCCATGTCACTTGTTTTTGTAAGCATTTTCCTAAGATTGTATTATATAAAATGCCTTTATTTTGGCATCATGTGGAATCCACATGGGTTCCTGAATAAAGTTTATGCCTTTGACTTGGTTGTCATTATTAAAACATTTACAACACAGTTTTATTTTATTTTTCAGATCATGCACTCAAAAAAAAAAAAAAATAAATAAATAAAAATAAAATATATATATATTAAGATTTACACATTCAAATTAAAATGTGTAATATAAAAAAAAATTAAAGAATAAAACAAATGTTTTTTTTTTTTTTTTAGATGACAATTCAGTTTTATGGAATTTTGTTATTAAATAAATTTTGTTTTTTGTGTGTATTCAAATGGCATGCAGTAAACTTTAAAGGTGCTGTTTGCAATGTGAGTCGCATTCACGTCCTCAGACCTCGAAAGTTATTTGTTTCTATGGCAACAATTATAACGCAGATTTTTGCTTGTTTTAAAGAAAGGACGAGTCAAAATTAATTTTAGGCCACAAATGCTGGCGATTGAGCTCAACTTGTATTGAACCCGGAATATTCCTTTAAGACGACGCGAACACTTTTTTACAAGTCGTATTCTTGGGGGGCCTGGGTATCTCAGTGAGTATTGACGTTGACTATCACCCCTGGAGTTGTGAGTTAAAATCCAGGGCGTGCCGAGTGACTCCAGCCAGGTCTCCTAAGCAACCAAATTGGCCCGGTTGCTAGGGAGGGTGGGGTAACCTCCTCGTGGTCACTATAATGTGGTTCTCGCTCTCGGTGGGGCATGTGGTGAGTTGTGCGTGGATGCCGCGGAGAATAGCGTGAAGCCTCCACACGCGCTATGTCTCCGCGGTAACACGCTCAACAAGCCACGTGATAAGATGCGCGGATTGACGGTCTCAGACGCGGAGGCAACTGAGATTCGTCCTCCACCACCCGGACTGAGGTGAGTCACTACGCCACCATGAGGACTTGGGAATTGGGCATTCCAAATTGAAAACAAAAACAACAAAAAAACAAGTCGTAATCTTGTAATTACAGTAATTCCGGCATGACATTAACGCACCATTAGCAATTAGACACTCCCCCTCTTACAATCAAAGATGGAGCAGGACAGGAGAGCATCTGTCTCACAGGTTAGAAAACAAATGTGTAATTTGATCTCAAGCAAACCCAAGACAGTTACACTGTCCTTGTACACTAGTACCCGCTAGTTGTCAGAAACATTGGTAGCAAAATAGTGTTCTTAAACCGACACTCTCAGCTTCCTTTTGCCCATATATGGGCTTCCCTGTGAACACGCAGAATGATTGCCAGGCAGGGAGTGTTTCAAAATCTTTTGATAGGATAAATGAAGAATCATAGATCACATCTAATTTTCTTAGTTTTTCACCAACTAAATTGAAAATGGTCATAAATCAAGTGTTCTGGAGTATCTGACTTATGCAGACACCTACGCAACAATCGCGAAATTACACCACATACAGTTTAATACAGTAAATGTCTTTATGCACTTTATTCAGACTTAAAAAATTAAAGTATCATGGTCACATTGTATATTTTGGTTATATTTAAATAGAACATAATTATAAATGTCTCTGCAAGGGTTTTTTGCCATACCCTACGTTTTTGTGAAACGCCGCCACTGCCTCACAGCCTCGTTTTCATTCCCGTCAAAATTTAAAGATGGTGCTACTGTGAATAAGGTCCAAAGGGACATTTATCTGCGTGTCATTTCTTTAATAAAAATCACTTGCAGCCAGTTGCCTAGCCAAGGGTGGGCCTGGGCTAACCCAAATTAGTCCCAGGCCCACTCAGAATATTACAGATTATTTTTTGACTTCAAATATACATTTATAAAATAGCTTCAGAACTTACATAAATGCATAAATTCTGATTTCTGAAAGCGTGAAAGAACTTTTGAATGCGGCACCTCTCTGTAGTTAAGAAAAATTTGGTAAAAAAAAATAAATGTGGGCGAAAACTTGGCCCATCCATTTTTATAGAGGCACACCCAAAAGTAATTTCCTGGCTACGCCCTTGCTAACAGCACCTTCAAATTAGTGAATTGCACATTAGGAAGCTTTGTTACAAACCATCTTTATTAAGATTTTTGTAAGATTTAAGATGTTTTATGGTTTTACAGCAGTTAATGTGCAATTTTCTTTATTGTTGGGTCACAGTAAAGGAATTCACAAAGTTATTGGCACTTAGAACACAGATGAAACACTTGCATGTACTTAGGGTGCGATGAAAGGTTCTGACAACATTAGAGGCTACTGCATTTATTTCTAAAAAAGCTGTTTCTGGGGAATAACATCTCATGCTGTGAGTGCACAACTTACAATCAAACTTCATTAGTGTTACTGTGTACAATGTACAGTATGTATTTATACATGTAAATTCATATATCTGTAGTGGACAAAAATAATCCCTGCGACCACAACAGAGACGTGCTCTCCTTTGCCACAGTGATGGAACTCCCCAGTCCCTGGTGAGGTATGAATACCACATTCCAATTTCTAAATTGCCCCCCTTTATAATGTCCATTTCCTGTTTGTTCAAACAGCACCATCAGCTCAACAGGTCTCCTACCGCATACATGTGCTGTAAGAGGGCACAGGGTCAGGGGGAGGTATGGCTGAAGTCTAGGGAGGTAGATCCACACAACTACCTGTGTGTGTGTGTGTGTGTGTGTGTGTATACGACGTGCATTTGTCTCTGGTGGGCAGGGATGCACAAAGAGTAATATATTATGTTTGATATCTGTAAGAAGTCTTTGAGGTTGCCGGCAGTGCAGAGGCGCACAAACGAGGATCCAGGAAGCATACGTAGAACAGGTCGCAGCACAGGGAGGTGTAAATTGGAGAAAGGTAGAAAGATGAAACAGGTCTAGGTGGATGATTAACAAGCTGATAGACACTTATATAAAAAAAAAAAATTCCATTTCCTGTTTGCTAAAAAAAGGTCACAATGCATCAGCTCTGGAGAGATATGAGGAATATTTTGTTCTTTTCTCCATAAGTCTTAAAATTTAAAGGTGATGTGTGTATTTTTTCTACCAAACCAAATTGTTAAAATAACCCGTTTTCAAACAGGCTTCCCCAAAACACTCCCCCGTCTACAACTGGCTGGCCAAACAGATAGCCCCGCCCAAAACTCACAGCACTGGCTGAGCCAATTTCACTACGTTTAGGCTGCTCAAACAAACACAGCAATGTTTTGCTTGCGCCACAGAGCTACAGAACTTACTTTGAGAATATTTTTTAATTTATTACAAAAAAAAAAAATGACACACTTCACCTTTAAGCAACATATTTGGCTGTGTGGTTTAGAGTGAACTTATCACCATAATACTCAACATTATAGTAGTATAATATAAAAAAAAACTCCCCAGTCCCAATCAAACAATCATTGAAGGAGAGAGTGGGAGCGCAAGGTGCCAAAGTCATGGTTCACAGACATTTAAACTATAAACACCCACCCAAAGGTGCTTTCAATTTCAGTTTATGGGGAAAAAAAAAAAAAGGTCAGCACTTGGGACAGGCAACAGATATCCAAAAAACAATCGAGACATGTAAGAAGAGAGACAGAACCATATTGCATTTTCGTTCATTAAATATTTTGGCTAATTTGATAAGGACTTCATCCATCAATAAGAGTGCAGTAGGCTGCTCTCAGCTCCGTTTACACACATTTGACCATGTTTAAATCCATTCAACTGAGTTCTGCAGATATTCACACAAAAATGCTGTAGAAACGTTGGATTACAAATGTTGCAGATCCCATTTGGGCCCAATAATTGGCAGGGCTCCACATTGATCTCGAACATCTGTTCATTCAATAGGTCAATCATGAGTAAAGGGATCTTAATTATCAAGTAGAGCTCTAAAACTATTAGCAAAGTGTCACATTCTGAGCAAAGCATGAACTTGGATGCTAATATCTGCTTGCAAATCTCCATAATGGTGGCTGTTAATAAAGTTTTGTATCAAATATTGATTGATTTGATTGTTGCATTTGGCAAACATTAGAAGAAACAATTTATTCTTGTTCTAAATCAAATTAAATGGCATATATATCAGAGGTGCCCACCCACTTGCAGTATAAGCCCCTCCCATTCAGAGGTCTCCGGTCTGCAGCTATACATACTTACTTTTACCGGAAGCATTTGTGAAGTGTCACACCAGGTGACGCAGTTGGTGTCCCATAACAGTATGAGAGGCAGTTCTACCATCATTTAAAGATTTTAGCATTTTAACTTAAAAAGTATATTCCTTAAAGATGCAAGCATACAGCTTGCAGTGCATAAAGACCCCCCACTTTTCCTCTTCATTTTTCCTTTATTTCCTTCCCATGTCTACAACTTTAAAATATATTTATCCCTTTGACATTTCACTTTAGCCCAGCAAATAGCTAGTTTAAAACCGTCTCCATCTCTTCCCAGCACTTCATTCATGTACAATGCAAAAATATGGCAGTTCTCTTTCTCCACGGTACTGTACACATGTTGTTCATGTACAAAAACACTCTAAAAATCTGTTAAAAAATTAGTAACATCTCTCAATGGCCAAGCACTACTCTAAAGTAGAAAAACTAAATATATCCATAGCTAATATTAAGAGTTTTTATTCCTCACTTTATTTGTTCATTTTTGCTTATGTCTTAATTCCAAGCACAACCTCCAGGTTCTGCTTGACATGCATGGTTCTCTAGACAAGCATTACCCAAGATGGCTTAACTCTTGCTGCAGTCTCTGAATTAAAGGATCTTGAATGAGAGACCATGAACCCCTATATGGAATAATTTCACTTCAGTTCAAGCTCATATGACGAGTGCACATTCTGTACCTAATTCAATCTCGCTAATGCATCACTGAGTGGAACATGTTAAGAGAAGTGAAATGAATTTAATGAGTTGAACACATCACAGATCCAGCCCTCATGAACATGCATGCTGGCTGCGTCCAAGAATCACCCTGGTCACTCACTGTTTCCTGGCTAGAAAACGAAGTCTTATCAAGCTGTACGTCACAGGATCCAACTCCATATATGTACATTCCAATGGGGATGAAGAAATGATCACTGTTGTCTTTTTCTGTCTTGCTCTATTATAAAAGGTGCTTAAAAACAGACCAACACCATCAGCTCTGTGTGGAACCATCTAACACAAAGCCAGATTCATGCAGTCACCATCAATCCATTTTTCACACACACACCAACACATGACTATGTTTGCATTCACATGTAGCTCTATTCACTTTGTGATTAACAACCAATCCCGAATTGGTCTTAAAGTCAACATGAAATGGCATTCGCAAGACATTTTATTTCTGCAATGTGACATATTTCAGAGTGAAATGGAATATTCAATGAGAAACAAACTGAATTGGGTATGGGACCAATTGATTGGATCAGGAAAAGTGGGCGTTCCATTCCAGAATGGAGCTTGAATGCGAGGTTGCAGTCGATTTGGTAAATATTTATTTAAACTTCTACTTGCTGGGAAGATGGTGACCAGAACATGGAAACTGAAGGTCAACTTCACCCTCGATAGCATCTTGATGTCTTCCAATTGATATGCTTAATCAAATCTATAGTTATTGGCTGTTTTGGCCATTAAATTAAATTACTGCCTTAACTACTGGCAATATTTTAGAAAGGCTGCATTACTACAACAGTAGCCTAAAACAATGCATAACTAGCCATTTGGCTATTGGTTAACATTAAGCGTGCTTACATGCGCAATGTTACATCGATTATGCTTAATAAACCGACAACATACGCGGTCATGGAAACATCTTAAATGGCTTTCCTTTATTGGCTTAAGTTCATAAACAGTTTTATCATAAACCGTTTGACACAGGTAGATTTTTGCCCATTACTCCTATTTCGTGATGCATGTAAACATCTTTACCATTGTTCTTACTGGCTTATCCAGTGTACACAAGTGTTGTGCATGTGCTTGTTTGTTTTGATGTCAAAAACTGAGAATTATCCGATGATTTCAAGTCTGACGGTTTTTTGAATAAGCAGATTTTTGGTAGTTTTCATTAGGGTTGGGAACCAGGTTCTTGCTCAGAATCAGTTCCATTTTTAAAAAAAAGATCAGAGCCATGATTTTCATTAACGTTCCCAAACGTGCTATTTTCTGACGATGCGGATGGAACACCATACTAAAATAATCGGTCAGAGTTTCCTGCAGCGCAATTAAGTGCTGTGCTGCCCTGCAACTGAATGAATAGCGTGAATCACACAGTTAGCCTGTTGTAGTCCGATTCCCAAAAAATGACTCTTTTGCTCCGGTTCTTTTTAGTGAATCAAAACGTACAGCATGACCAGTGTAGTTCGATTCCTGAACAAATGACTCTTTTGAGCCGGTTCTTTTTTTTTTAATCAAAACACAGTGTGACCGATGCAGTCCGATTCCCAAACAGTTGACTCTGAGCTGGCTCTTTTTAGTGAATCAAAACATACAGTGTGACATGTGTGTCCGATTCCTGAACAAATTACTCTTATGAGCTGATTCTTTTTAGTGAATCCAAACACAATGTGTCCAATTTAGTGATTCCCAAACAATTGACTCTTTTGAGCCAGCTCTTTTTAGGCGATCAAAATGTACAGCGTGACATATGTAGTCTGATTCACGAACAAATGATTCTTTTGAGCCGGATCTTTTTAGTGAATCAAAACATACAGCGTGTCCAGTGTAGTCCGATTCCCGAACAGTTGACTCTTTTGAGCAGTGTAGTCCGATTCCCAAACAGTTGACTCTTTTGAGCTGGCTCTTTTTAGTGAATCAAAACACAATGTGTCCAATTTAGTGAATCCCAAACAATTGACTCTTTTGAGCCAGCTCTTTTTAGGGAATCAAAATGTACAGCGTGACATGTGTAGTCTGATTCACGAACAAATGATTCTTTTGAGCCGGTTCTTTTTAGTGAATCAAAACATACAGCGTGTCCAGTGTAGTCTGATTCCCGACAGTTGACTCTTTTGAGCAGTGTAGTCCGATTCCCAAGCAGTTGACTCTTTTGAGCTGGCTCTTTTTAGTGAATCAAAACATACAGCGTTTGAAGTCGTATTCAGAGGCGAAGCAAGCGATTACATTCTGATGTAAGATTACAAAGACATTTTTTGGAACAACATGCACTGATGAACTGTGCACAGTATGGCCAGTAACGCATATTAAGAAAGTAAATAGGCTCAATTTTGATTTCATATTGACTTTAAAGTGAAGATTCCATTGAAACTGAAGCAGCCAAATCAGATTAAGACTTCAATGAGATTTGATGGTTTGTTTAGTCAAGGCGTTGCTGTTTGATGACTCCATTTGGGCAATGGTTCACTGCGCCAGCGGTGTGCGTGTCTCCTCACCAATGAAATCCCTCCCCTCTCTGTTTGCGTCTGCACTGCATGTCTCACTGTGAGTCAGACACACATACCAACCACCCACACTCCCATTACACAGTCACACACCAACAACACCCACGTACACACTCAGACATGCATTTGGCAAACAAAAACCAGACATATACACACAAACACACACATACTGTATATCAGCATATAAAACCTGACACACAAGCACTGTCTCCCACAGATATGCACGTTTAAATAAACAAATGCACACACAAAGAGCATGCCTTTGGCACACACTCTCTCTTTCCTCTTCGCATGAACACACACACATTAGCACGCTTGTCTCCAAAAATGGAAACGAAAAAGGCTCAAACTCTAAAAACAAAACAAAAAAAAAAAAAAAAAAAACAGTAGCGGAGCGCACCAGCACACATGCATGCATACACAGACTCATCCAAGCGTTCACTTTCTTTTCAGTAACAAACTTCCATTCTTTAAGGCAGTGCTGAACACTTCAGGTTTCTTTGCAAATTTCTCACCCTATCTTACTGTGATTATGACTTGCTGCAGTCTCTAAGGATCGCACCATGTGGCTGAAATGTATCGGTAGTGTCTTACAAAAAAACTGCTAAAATAAAGATTAAAAAACAAAAAAAGTTTAAAACCCACAACTAACAAGACCCTGTGCCAATGATTTCATTTTTTAGGTTACATTTTGTGGCTTTTATTCCATGTTTATTAGCTTTGAGGCCATCTATATGCTAGTGTAGCCCTAACAGTAGATCAAATGAACTTTCAGCACATTTTAAGCGTATTTAAAATGTACAGCCTTTTTCGTGCAGGAAATGGACCAAGAATATCGATGACTCATCTTGCACATCACAGAATGTTTGTCCGATCAAATGCACTCTAGAATGAGAATGCCCCTTCACTTAACCCGGCCTGCAACCAACTAGCAAGTAGCAAATCATGGTTCATAGATATGACGTCACTAATGCTGCGTATGTTCAACTTGGATAAAGTGCAATGGAACGGCACCTGAGGCTGGGACTTCCAACTTGGAAACTTGTGTGGAAACCTACAACTCCGACTGCGGGACGTTACGCAAACATGACGGCACCCAAGGAGATTTACAGAGTTATTGATAAACATTCACTTTTATGAATTAATATACATCAATGAGTCAAAGTTCCAACATTACATGATAATAAAACTTGTTTTGCCAATGTTGCGGAAACACTGTAAATTATTAGGATTGGTCACCAATCTAAATCAGCCGATCTTCGTCTTAAATCTGTGATGGGCAAACGAGCCTTGATTCAGGATCTTTTTTTAATTGCATCATGCACGAAATCACACATTTACTGCTACTCGCTCAGCCCTCGAAGTATGAAATTGCAGCCACTGGAGGATGAGTTATTGGCAAATATCTAAGCAATCGCGAACATTTTTATTTTTTTGATTTTCTCCCCAACTTGGAATGCCCAATTCCCAATGCGCTCCAAGTCCTCGTGGTGGCGTAGTGACTCACCTCAATCCGGGTGGCGGAGGACGAATCTCAGTTGCCTCCGCGTCTGAGACCGTCCGCGCATCTTATCACGTGGCTTGTTGAGCGCGTTACCACGGAGACAGAGCGTGTGTGGAGGCTTCACGCTATTCTCCGTGGCATCCACGCACAACTCACCACGTGCCCCACCGAGAGCGAGAACCACATTACAGCGACCACGAGGAGGTTACCCCATGTGGCTCTACCCTCCCTAGCAACCGGGCCAATTTGGTTGCTTAGGAGACCTGGCTGGAGTCAGTCAGCACGCCCTGGATTCAAACTCACGACTCCAGGGGTGGCTAGCCAGGCCCCCTAGCAATCGTGAATTTAAACTTAAAGGCATGCTGCAATTCAGATGAATATGCCGGTTTGTTTTAAAAATGTGTACGAGTTACGTGAATAAATATTAAGGTGCTCATTTTCAAGAGTCATTACGGTAGTAATTCTGACTCACTTTACAGTTAGACACAGAAAGGACAAAGATGCTTCAAACTAATGTAAAAACAAATTCAACAACAAATAAACATGCAAACACAATTTTGAGTATACATGATGTAACGAGAGTCATAACAATCAGACGGTGTGTGGAGCGATAGAGACTATGCGGAGGTGTGAACAAGATCAGCTCACACATGTATAAACCACAGCGTTTCTCAGCCCTAAATAAAAACACAAATAATATTCTCTGACATTACTTTAAAAGACACAGTAAATGTGCTTAAAACACCTGGCCATGCAGGTCATACGTTAGTAATCTTAATGGTCTCAAATCTAAACATACTCTTAAATATTCTCTTAATGATTGTACTTGGTCAATGTCATGATCACCTTCTCTTTTTACCAAACCACTAGTGGTTAAAGAAATATTCCAGGTTCAGTACAAGTTAACCTCATTTGACAGCCTTCGTGGCATAATCTTGATTTACCACAACAAATAATTACGACTTGCCCCTCCTTTAAAAAAAAAAAAAAAAAAAAAAGCAAAAATCAAGGTTACAGAGAGACACTTACAATAGAAGTCAATGGAGTCATTTTTTTGGAGGGTTTAAAGCAGAAATGTGAAGCTTATAATTTTATAAAAGCACTAACATTAATTCTACTATTAAAACTTATTTGAGCTGTAAAGTTGTTAAAACAGACATTTTTACTGTCGTTTGAGGGTTTTACAGTGTTATGTCATCATGGCCACGAAGTTGTAAAATTAGCTACAGTATAACTTCACACAGAAAAGGTTAGCAAGCCATTTTCTCACAGTAAAATCATGTTAACACACATACTGTATTGTCATCTTGTGTCTATACTTTTGAGATAGTGAGTATTTTAATGTTTACAGATTGGCCCCATTGACTTCCATTGTAAGTGTCTCACTGTAACCCAGATTTTTGTCTTTTTAAAAGAAAAGGAGAGACGAGTCGAAATTATTATTATTATTTTACTTTTTTGTGGTAATGCTGTTGATTGAGCTTAACTTGTATTGAACCCGAAATATTCCTTTTAACTGGCAAATATTTGGCCATTTTCAGATTATGAACAGATACCGGTGTCTGATTGACAGTAGGCAGAATGACCACTTCTGTTGCCAGTTGCATGGTCAGTGGATAGTGCACATGTTCTGCTTTCAAATATTTTTAAGCGAATTGTTTATATAAATTAAGCAATTTGCTAGCATTACATTGCATTATATATTGGCATTATATCAGCCATTGGCCACCCTGCTATCAGTATTAGAAACCCATATCAGTTGAACACCCTTTTATGGTGATCAAGTACTTCAAGAAATTCTTTTTCTGAAAACAGACACAAAACCATAAAAAACAATAAAAATTTAAAAAAAAAAAAAAAAGACTTTTCAAATCAGCCTAAAAAGTGACCAACAAAACAGTGGTTTGGAACTGCTGTAGCTGCAGCACTGATGCCCATTCAGTGCCAGTTTCTAATACTGCACTCGACACACTTCATCAGAGGGTTTGGTGCATCACTGCTGAACGCACTGTGGCATAGCATGTCAGAATGCACCATGCAGCAGCATGCACCACACATATGTGATAGGTGCTTGAAGCAGTCAGCTGTGAGATTCCGCCACACACACACACACACACACACCAGTCCTGATCTACTTTAAGCACATAATAGGACATTTGGAAGGACTTAAAGGGATAGTACACCAAAAAAAAAAAAAAAAAAAAAAAGTCATCATTTACCCTCACGTTTTTCCAAACCTGTATGACTTTCTTTTTCCGTTTAACACAAAAGGAGATGTTTGGCAGAATGTTAGCTTCAGTCATCATTCACTTTCATTGTATGGAAAAAGATGCAATCAAAGTGACGGAGGCTTACGTTCTGCCTAAAATATCATTTTTGTGTTCCACAGAAAATAGAAAGTCACACAGGTTTGGGACCAAATGAGTGTCAGGAAATGACAGAATTTTTTATTTTTGGGTGAACTATCCCTTTAATGATATTTAACTTGTGGTTTAGACATTTGGGACCATGTTTGGGAGTTTCTTGGGATGAATAATTTTACAGATATCTGACTAGGGCTGCACGATATATCGAAATTTCGCAAATGTACATATCTCGATATGCATATCGTAAAGGCTTGCGATAACGTAATGATATTAATATAGTAACATTCAAAGCGGCGCAGATAGCAGACAATAGACAGGGCGCGCGACTGTGCATGTGTGTAGTGTGCAAAGGCGCTGATCCCGTGAGTGCTTCAGGGCTCAAGATTTTCCCCATTCATTTTCTACATTGTCATTTCAACATTAACAGACTGGGTGATTAGCATGAGAGAAGCCTGTTATTTTTTCATGCTGGATGCATGTCACATTTGTGGATATGTTGCTATAACTGGTGCTGTTCTGTGCTTCCAATCTGCTTTAAGTGTGTGCAGATAAAAATGAGACCAGATGCCGGTTTATAAAGTCAAATTTGGCTTGTTTATTGGCTGCTGATCTGTGTGTGTGGGTTTCTATTAATGGATTGTCCCGTGAACAGTCTGAAGTTCAGCGCGGACTGACAACAAGCAAAACCAAAGTAGAAAGCAAATGGCTACGGCAAGCGCTTTTGGACATCTGGTGTCAACATTTGTACAAAATAAAAGTCCCTTGGATAGATGTTCCTTTTTTTATTCCGATACACTTCAGTTTACTTTGGCGGTGGGGGTTCCGATATTCTGCATGCTTCTATGACGTCATCATAGCAATATTGTATCGCATTTTCATCAATACCGTGCAGCCCAATATTTGACACAAAAAACCTCTGCCAGTCTGATTAAACTAAAGCTCGACATTAAACCTTGGTAATATACCAAAATAATATATCTAAAATATTTTTGGACTTTGCTAATGCAAAAATATGTCTTGTTTCTCCTTAAAATGTTCAAGTGGACAATTTCTCAATTCATTAAATTAAAAGGTGAGAATTCAATAGTTGTCAAAACCCAACAGTAGTTTCAAATCTAACATGTTCATCGGCCACTTACAAATTCATAACAATCATCTGTAACAAACTGCCTCTCTTGGGACACTTGGCAAGTCAAAAAAGTGGCATACTTGGCAAGAAAAATACAAGCAATTACAAACAAAATCAAACAAACACATTTAAAAGATGAAAGAAAATAAATGAGCGATAGAGTCTTTCTCCGGGTCTTGGGGAGTTGGGTAAGAAGAAGAAATGGGGGTCCCGAGAGCAGATATACTGCTGCTAAATATTAACAGATGAATACAATCTTATGTCTAGTGATATTAACTTTCTGGATTCTCCAAAAACATACATTCAGAGTCAGGACAGTATCCTCAGTACCCATTTCCCGTTCTGCCCACCCCAATGTTCCCAAGAGGCCCCTCCGTTTTGGGAATGTGTTTCCAAGCAAGATGGAGAGGAAGGGCCACTTGGAACACTACAACCAAAGACTTTGGAAGCGGGATGAAACAACAGTCTTCATAAACATACACTTTATCTTTTCCACTCTCCTCCCTATTACAGGAGGACACCAACGGCCAAGGTGACACCATGAAACATGGGATAAATTGGAGGAGTGGAAGGTAAAGAATAGCTGGTGGTGTCACCATGGTAGCCTTGCTCAATAAAACAAACTGCTACTATCCCCGCTCACCCCTTGCAGGGCATCCGTAGACGATTGACCAGATTCAGAGGCCGTACCACCCTCCAGAGATCCTGTTTCAAAGGAAGGCTCCACCCCCAAGCCGTCAGATTCCATTTTGGCAGCGTCCGGAAGGAAGTTGGCATAAGCATCACTTTCTGCCATCAGGAGCTTCAGTTTGGGGATCCAGCTCTTACGTACCACGCGTCGTGCGTTAGTGCACATGTCCGCAGCGATCGCGTTCATTTCGCTCTCTTTGAAACTAGGAGCAAAGTTCTGGCAGTAAACTGGAGATAGAAAAAAAAAAAAACACATCTTTGTAAAAACCAACGGCAATGCAAATATAATCTAGCTGTCATAGCCTTATATAAATATATGAACGATATGAATGCCAATGACCATAATGCAATTCAACAACAGCACGTCAGATGTACACAAAATTTCTAAAGTGAAAAACACTTAATTTATGCAATATTTACTCAAATTTATATACATTTAAAAAGAAAAAAAACTTTGAAAACAGAAAGTGTTGACTATCCAATGAGAAATGTATTGGTAGATTTTGAAATTGACACAAGAAAGTTAACACTTCTGTTAATCGGCCAAGCGAACATGGTTGTTGGCAGATACAGATAATTGCAAAATGGCCAAATATCGACCGATATATTGTTTTATCACTAGTGTGTAGTTTTTTCAAAGCTGAAATTAGAGGTCGACTGCTATTGGATTTTGACAATACGATAAATAAGGTTTTAGAAGAAAGCCGATAACCGATTAATCGGCCAATATTTTATGAAACCGATAAATTGAATGTGTTAAAAAAAAGATAGTTTTTTTCTGTGATGGTGTTACACATACGGTATAGGTTACAGGAATCCAAGTTGAATTAAATTTCAGATGTAATTTATTTAGCAACAAAAATTCCAATAATTACAAGAAGAAGAAAAAATTAAAAGATTTTATGCATAATGCAAGACTTGTAACTATAAACTAGCCAGAAATACCGGGGACTCTTATTTTGAAATGTGCTTCTATATACTTATTCCCCCTAATGTACAGTATTTCAATATAAACACTATGAAGTAAGCATTGTCATACAGTATCATACATATATGAGCAGCAATTTATCAACAGCAGATCATCAGTAATTGCTTGTCATACATTTTTGGTATTCCGGATTTATTAAAAAAAAATTTTTTCGGGGGCCTGGATAGCTCAGCGAGTATTGATGCTGACTACTACCCCTGGAGTCACGAGTTCAAATCCAGGTTGTGCTGAGTGACTCCAGCCAGGTCTCCTAAGCAACCAAATTGGCCCAGTTGCTAGGGAGGGTAGAGTCACATGGGGTAACCTCCTCGTGGTCGCGATTAAGGGTTCTCGCTCTCAATGGGGCGCATGGTTGTGCGTGGATTGCGGAGAGTAGCATGAGCCTCCACATGCTGTGAGTCTCCGCGGTGTCATGCGCAAAGAGTCACGTGATAAGATGCACGGATTGACGGTCTCAGAAGCGGAGGCAACTGAGACTTGTCCTCCACCATCCGGATTGAGGTGAGTAACCGCGCCACCACGAGGACCCACTAAGTAGTGGGAATTGGGCATTCCAAATTGGGAGAAAAGGGGATAAAAAAATAAATAAATAAAAAAAATACTTTCCTGTTCTCTGGGTACACCCTCAATGAAAATCTACACAAACTCAACAAAAGTTATATAAATAAACGTTCAATAATGTCTATGCTTCATAGGCCTATGTCTATTTTAAAACATACCAACCATGTTTTTTATTATTATTATTTACTAGATAAGTTTGGAAGCGCACATTTCCATACATTATACTTGCACTTTTCTTTGCATGCTCTCGCTTCGGTTTAGAACACTCGATTATCTAATAAAAATAAAAATATATACATTAAAGTTAGAATAAAATAGGGATGAATATTGTCCATTACGACAGATATAGATATAGGATACAGCAGATCCGCACAAAGTGTCAGTGATTGTTTATATTTCACCTCCAGAGGCTGCACTCCGAACCCTCCAATGTCACCCCCGGTAAACAAAAACTATCAGTGAACTATCGTTGTTGATTTCCACCGATAGCTGACTGTTCGGAACAATCAGTTATCGATGCAGATTAATTGTCAAAACCAATGTCTGGTCGCCCTCTAGTTAAAATCCTTTTTATAACCCAGCTTAATATCCAGAGACAGCTATAAGTAGCATGGCTGGGTTTAAGGTGGGACTAGAAGGGGCACTGCCCCCCTAGATTTTCCTTTCCCTGAGTTTGTAGTATGTTGCTGTTCTGTACGTAATCAGCACCGAGAACTTACACTTAACAGCGTGAAGAACTCGACTGTCCAGTGGTTTGCGGTTGGGGTCATTTGTGGAGGACCGAATGCCTGTCCCGCAGCTGTTTGCAAGAGTGCTTCTACAGGAAGAAGAGAAAACAATTCAGAGTACACTTTCAGAACACATTAAAACCTTACCTGTAAAGCCCAAAGTATATTTCGGTCAGATGCGAACGCTGGGCGTCCGCGTACAGGATGCATGGCTCAAATCTCGTCATCAGCAGAGTACTCGAGCACTGAACGCGTGCAGCCCTTTTTCTAACCGTGCATCTTTGAATGCGCAGAATGTGCATGTGCCTGGGATTATTTGCACGAATTAGTGGATCCACAAGGTGGCAATACTCACTTTTGAGCCATTGCTGTCATGAAGAAACGCTAGAAGATGTAATCGCCAGTTAACGTCAGGAGACGAAGGTAAAAACAACAACAGCAGATATGCACATCAAGAGCATGTGTGTGAGGTCTGGAGATACCTGCATTTGTATAACTCGAGTCTGAAGGACTATAAAGACATCTTTATGGGTCTAAACTCCTGAAGATAAATAGTCCGGTATCTTATAGCAGTCGTAGCGTACTTGCGCCAACCATCTGCGTATGCGTGTACCGTCAATTGAAGTACACTTTGACAGGCTCGCGTTCAACGCTGAGCGCTCGAGTCAAAATCAAAGAATACTTTGGGCTTAAGTCAGTACAAATACTGTTCCACAAAATCAGATATTCTGGTCGAAAAATGTCTCACTTCTTTGATAAGAGAAATGACACAAACACACACCCGGCAATTCATATATTCACCTTTCTAAAGCCTAACTCTTAAAACAATTAAGAGTTTTGTTTCCATTAATAGCTTATATCAACTATAATATACTTTATCAACTCTTCGTTTATGGAGTGTTTGGCTCAATTTCCACCAGGGTTGGCATCTTCACTCACCGGTCAAAAAAGGCCGCGAGGAGCCGCCTGAGCAGTACTTTATGGCGTGTGCCCGCACTGACGTGGCAGTTCATCAGCTGAGCGCGTGAAATGAAGACACTGGTGCCTGTTACTAGCTCCAGTTTCTCAGCAGGGTCACCTTCTTCATAGAGTTTAGGATGACAGCGGTTTCCGATTTGTGCAATGAGCTCAGTGGGAAGAGAGGCCAGTTCTTGCCGCACTCGAACTCCCCTTCCTCTTGATTCAACTGTGAGGTGGTCTGGTAGGGATTCCACTCGTTCGCTGGCTAAACCAGGAACACAAAGAGGAGATATATTTTGAGTATTTCAACAGCCTACATTAAACAAATACTGTATTTTCTTTGGTTTCATGTCTACATGAGGTTACTTTACAATAATACGATTCATGGGATTCCTCAGTTCGTACATTTACATGCACATTTATAAATCGAGCTACGGTGGGTTTTTATGTAAATGAGCAACAGTCTTCATCTGTCCGTCCAAGTGCATATGTAACAATGCATAATTAAATATTTGAATGAAGAACATCAGCTTAGGAAGTGTTAAAGGAATATTCTGGTTCAAGTAAAGTCAAGCTCAATCGACAGCATTTGTGGCATAATGATGATTACCACAAAATTTAGTTTGACTCATCCCTAGCTCAGCGAGTATTGACGCTGATTACCACCCCTGGAGTCACGAGTTCGAATCCAGGGCGTGCTGAGTGACTCCAGCCAGGTCTCCTAAGCAACTAAATTGGCCCGGTTGCTAGGGAGGGTAGAGTCACATGTGGTAACCTCCTCGTGGTCGCGATTAGTGGTTCTCGCTCTCAATGGGGCGCGTGGTAAGTTGTGCGTGGATCGCAGAGTGTAGCATGAGCCTCCACATGCTGTGAGTCTCCGTGGTGTCATGCACAACGAGTCACGTGATAAGATGCACGGATTGACAGTCTCAGAAACGGAGGCAACTGAGACTTGTCCTCCACCACCCAGACTGAGGCGAGTAACTGCGCCACCATGAGGACCTAGTAAGTAGTGGGAATTGGGCATTACAAATTGGGAGAAAAGGGGATTAAAAACAACAACAACAACAAAAAAAACATCCCTCCTCTTCTTTAAAAAGTCAAAAATCGAGTTTCCAGTGAAGCACTTAAAATGGAAGCGAATGGGGCCAATCCATAAACACTAAAATACTCACTGTTTCAAAAGTATAAACACAAGACATAAACAATGTGTTAACATGACGTGTGATAAATTGCTTCCAAACCTTATAAATTACATACAATTTAACTATTTCATTGCCATGGCGACGTAACGCCACAAACCCTAAAATGACCCGAAAAACAGTGATTTAAACAACTTTACATCTCGATGCATGAGTTTTAACAGAAGAATTAATGTAAGTGTTTTTATAAAATTATAAGCTTTACATTTCTGCCTTTTAAACACTATAAAAATTGGCCCCATTCACTTCCATTGTAAGTGCCTCACTGTAATCTCGATTTTTGCTTTAATTTTTTTGGTAATCAACATGCAGCCGCAAATGCAGTCAACTGAACTTGACTTTTATTGAACCTGAAAAATTCCTTTAAATTTATGTTGCATATCACCTCTGTCTTTTGAAGGACAGTTGTCATCCATTTAATGTGTAAACATGCTGTGCAAAGCCAACGTACAATCGCATTATCTAGTTCTGTTAGTTCGATTTCGCAAAAACAGGATTGGTACGTTTTCAGTCAAAATAATGCGTTTACATAACATTTTAAAAGCGACAAATTATTGCTTTAGTCCGACAGAAATCGAACATTTAAAGTGCAAGTAGACACACTCAATTTCACTTCGTTATGAAGTCTACTGCTACATTGTATTGAGCATTGTCAGTCAATAAATTTAATTGACTAAGATCAACAGGGAGGGAAATTTACTTGGCTGGTGAATGCCAATTTTCCCTAGTATTTTTCTTTAATCTTTATGAAATTGAACAAATGTGCAAAGACATTTTTATGTGGGCCAGGGGAAAAAAAAAGGCATTCACATGGTTAATGTGTTTTGGCCCACTTTTGCTAGGGTCTCAATTAACTTTTTGTTCACACCGTTGTTGTTTTTTTACGGTTCAACGATAACCCCAAAGTTGTTGTGTTACATACATTAGCTTAGAATAGTAATTTATATAGCCACATATTTTGAATAATGCATTGACAAAATAAAGTGATTCTGGAGCTTTGCATTCAAAACTACCCATCCCGCCAATTTGGCCGAAGAGAATCAATCAATCACAAACCGATTTTTGAGTGTCACGCCCCATCTCACCTGTTGCCCCTACATTCAGCATGCTGTACATGGTGTACATGTTACAGATTTGTCTGTACTGCTCTTCTGCCATTTCATCTATAATCTCCTCCTCTTCATCATCGTCATGGTAAGAGTTTGGCGAGTCACTGGTGTAGACACTGGGTGTGCCTGAGCTGGCACCCTCCGGCGTGCTGTTGTTGTTGTTGTTGTTATTATTGTTGTTGCTGTTGCTGTTAGTAGTCCCGCTTACAGCCATTAAGGTTGCACTTTGAGGAGGTGCCCCTCCCACTCCCCGTGCTGCCTCCTGTGAGTAGCGGGCTGCTTTCCTCATTCCTCCCCCTCCTCCTGATCCTCCACCTCCTTCACGGCTCCCCCCTTCCCAGAGACGCTTTGCGACTGGAGTGCACACCACCGAATATGACGATGCATCTTGTTGGGACTGCTGGACCTGAGGTTGCTGCTCAGCTTTCACCCTTGACACCAGCGGAAGGGGTGTGAGGCAGGAGGCGGGTCGAGCTGCCGCCGTGGCGACCACACCCCCAGTTTGAGTAACGGGGCTCTGGGGTTCCGAGGGCAGGGTTTCTTCTGTGTGAAGACCCTGTGAGTCACAACTTGGGGAGCTTACCTTTAGGAAGAACTCGGTGCCTTTTTCCATAATCTGCTGGATCTGCAGGAATCCCGCTGTGTACATTAAGAGAAACTGATCTCCCAAGTTCATGCTAAGTCGGCCGGTATAACAGAAGGAAAGAATCTGCTGGAAGCTCTGTGGTTGGACTGCTGGTGGCAACTCCACGACAGAACTCTTGCTTCCAGAGTTGAACAAATCTCGAAAGTAGGAGCTGCTGGCAGCCAACACTGCCCGGTGGGCTTTAAATGTGTGCCCCTTCACCACCACTGACACATCACAGTACAGACCCTGAAGCCGCTGCTCATTAAGACACTCCAAAACATTGTTGCCAAAGTTGGGAATCGCCATCTGCAGCATCTGAGCCATATCGCAATGCCCAGAACTACAGGGTCTGTGGAAATATGAAACACAAACCACTGCTCAATTATAAAATTATGTAACCTTGTTATTAATTTCAACCTTAAATAATTGCACATAATGCTGACCAATGGGTAGGTCCTCATGGTATCTGCACCAACAGAATTCAGTATTAAGCTCTTAAGATTTCTGCAAAACTCCCCCACTGCTTGCATGTTCATTTATTAATTATTTTGCTTTCAACTATCAAATAGTTTAGTGCTTGAAGTTCCACTTAACAATGGAATATGACAGGAGGCCTGGGTAGCTCAGTGAGTATTGACACTGACTACCACCCCTGGAGTCACTAGTTTGAATCCAGGGCGTGCTGACTGACTCCAGCCAGGTCTCCTAAGCAACCAAATTGGCCCGGTTGCTAGGGAGGGTAGAGTCACATGGGGTAACCTCCTCATGGTCGCTATAATATGGTTCTCGCTCTCGGTGGGGCACATGGTGAGTAGTGCGTGGATGCCGCGGAGAATAGCGTGAAGCCTCCACATGCGCTCTGTCTCCGCGGTAACGCGCTCAACAAGCCACGTGATAAGATGCGTGGATTGACGGTCTCAGACGTGGAGGCAACTGAGATTCGTCCTCCGCCACCCGGATTGAGGCGAGTCACCACACCACCATGAGGACCTAGAGCGCATTGGGAATTGGGCATTTAAAATTGGGGAGAAAAAGGAAGAAAATCAGAAGAAAAAAAAAGACTAAAAGAATAGCACCGGAGGAGCATTTGACCAGATGAAAATTAAACCTTGACATTACACAATCATCTCATGGATCTGTAAAATTTTGCAATGCATTGTGACAAATAGGTATTTTAAGAAAGTGCTGTAGTAGTTTTTGTTGCGGTTATGTTTGATCAAAGTCTTTCTAGCAAGTCAGTCCACTGTCGGCAATTTTTGGAATGATCCCAGAAGGCTATTTCCAGTCATGCCAGTGTATCTGCTATCTACTTGAATGGGAGGACACCGAAATCTCAAAAACGGTTGGTCAAGATTACTATCAAAGAACATATTTCAAATCAGCAATAAAATCTGATAATATTGGAATCATAGATTTTCTTATTTACCTCATATTACGCTAAAACATGCAATTTTCCGGCTTGTATAGCTAATGTGCATTCTCGAGTTGATTGACAGGCGATGTACTCTTTTACCTAAAAGGCTGGACTTTCTTTCTACATCCGTTGACCATTCCAATTTCTCCCACTCATTTTAATAGAAGTGGCCCATCTCTGCTAAATACTCTCTGGTTTTACTCAGAAACTGTGTTAACTTACCATCAACAATTCCACCATCATAAGGATTGTCTTATTTTGCAACAAAATTTGATTCCAGGTACCTTCTAGTACCGTTCAATCAAATTAGCAGTAAGGGTTACCTCTTGTTCTGTCTCTGTACAAAGGTTGATTATTAGGTCAAAGAGCAGATCAAAGTTACAAACCCTCTGCTTCTATAAAAAGCACCATTTTAACATCAGTAAAATTATTTAACCCTTTGCATCAATTGAAAGTTACTCAGAGGACAAAAATGTCCACGTCAAAAAACTGCCATAATATTACATGTTAATATTATTTTCCACTTTCAATGAGTTAATTTTTTTAACCAACATCAGTCCTGATCATAACTACCAAATATTCATTCATTTTCAGGATTTTAACCCTTTAAATGCCAATTTGTTTACATAATGCCACTGTTGCTTTTTTACACACACACACACACACACACACACACACACACAAATTCTCAATACACATATACAAAACACACTCTGACATCCATACCAACACACCCACACAATTTTAGCTGCATCATTTATTCAATTGGCCAGCAGTGCTCTATTATACAGCAAACAGAAAATAGGGGAAAAGCATGTATTTGCTCCATAGGCTAAACATGAGGAAAATGGCGCCATCTGGTGGAAAATATAAAAAGAATTACATTTTGAAGCCAGGGCTCCGGAATGAAAGCAAAATATCATAGTATTCATGATTTTATGCTTTAATGGCACTGGGATCAAATATTGTAGTTTTAATGGGTTTCAATGGGGACATTTTTGTCCTGAAGGTCCTGAGTGGAACTATATTGTGTACACAGTGTATTATAAGAACTGAGGCTGAAATATCAAAATTCCCCCAAAAATACAACCTTTGGCAAAATGTATGCCGTTGGCATTAACACAGCCAAAATGATCGAAAAAACAAAAATGTCCCGAAGGTCGCACAAGGGTTAATACAAACTTAAATAAAAAAATAGCAAGTGTACAAAGTAAATGATCACAAATATTCATGCCCATTTGTATCATATTGTCACTTTAAAGGGTTAAAGGTAGTGCTTTAGCTACAAGCATTATAAACAAACAGATCAGTGATAACATGATGCTTATAAACTAGGCATAAAAAAGATTAACCCAGTACTTATGATTATCGGTTATTGATTACAGTTCAGGAGAATTACAGAGAAAGTGCCGCGTTAAAACAGATCATCCACACGGTTTAATTTTCATCACTGGAACAACACTATTTTATTATCACAACAGCACAAGATGATAATTATGGATAGTGTTAAATCTCACGGTAAGAGTCGGTCTGCTGTGACGCCGGTGCCTCTGTGATCTGGTGCCGCGGTGGAGCTGCGGTGGCCGGTGAGAGTGTGTGCCCGCACCGCTGCCCAGCAGGACACGAGCTCCGGGTTGGCACGGGCCCCGGGGAGGGAAAAAACTCCGGAAATAATACCCGATTGTCTTATTTCCACACCTGATGCAGCGACCCAAGAGCTAAAAGTGAATGCTGTCACCAAAATAGTCTGATAGATGAATTATTTAGGAGCCCACATCCGTTCCTCTAGCCCCCTCGGTGCCAATGCAATGAAATGTCGGGTTGAGTTACACACCACGGCCTGCACACACCGGGATATCAAAACCCAAAACGCTCCGATTCGCTCAGCAACACACACATGCATGCATTATTATTATTTTTATTATTATTCTCCCACCGCAGATGTGCAAATCGCATGCAAAGTGGCTTCTTTAGAAGTGTTCATATTTGTAGCACGCGGTGCAATCACTGGATTTTACAGAAAATATTCTGTGGTTAAATTCTACACCGTTTTGGTGGAAAAGAAAGGGAGGGAAGGGGGGCTCATCTCCATCTTTTCCCGACATCAACAGGTCATCCCGGGACAAATGCAGCAACTGGGGGTGGGGGCGAGCCAGACTGATCCGCAAGACAAGACACCATGAACCGCTTGACGTCTGAGAGCAATGCACATGACCTTACTCTTCCCGTTTAAAATCAACAAACGTCCAGAAACACGTGCCACCATTGCAAGTGATATTATGCATGGCTAAAAAGTTGGGAAAATATGTTAGGATGCATGCAACATAAAGCGAGCTCTCAGCAGCAAGTCACTGAAGTGGTTAAAAGTTTTGCAAAGCCCATCCCCCATCTAAAGCAATCGCACACCTTCACTCACTCTCTCTCACACACACACACACACACACACACACAAACAATTACCCCCTTTCACTCAACACTAACTGCCCCGCACTGATGTAACCCCAGTGCATGGGTGCTTTTTTACCCCGCTCAAAGTGGCGCGTTAACCACTCGTGCATGCATGAAACACTCACCTCCTCGCTTACAATATACTGGAAAGTGTTTGGGGGAGTCAGACTCTTTTCTTTCTGTCCGTCGATCTCTCGCTACTGGCAGCCATTCATTGAGAATACACAGGCGAGACGCCCGAGCACAGAATTATCGAGGGGTGCATCATATTTTTTTTTTCACCTCTTTTGGGACGCAGGTAGAGCACAGAGTCACCGATCACACGCAAACAAACAGTGCCTTGTCTGGAGCACCTTTGAACCTTTATGCATGTCATGCACCCATTGCACTCCGCGTGAGCTCTGTGCACGAGACGTCGTGGTGGTGCGTGGCTGCATGTCCGACAGAGGAGATAAAATGAGCTGCATAAGAGAGTCTAAACTCTGACACAAACAGGTGAACACCTGGAGGGTCATATCATGCCAACTGAACTCTGCATGGCAGACTGGGGGAAAAATTGCAATAAAAGCCTCCATCTAAATATGACCATTATGTTGCTCTAATGGGGCGTAAAGTCTATTACTTTTTATTGAGCATGCACATTAATCAATGGTTGTTACCGTTTTCCATTGCATATCAGACTGTCTCTACTCCTCATTGAAAACTTTGTTTTCTTTAGATCATCAGCCACAAATGACATCAACACTGGCTATGTTTACATGTACACCAATACTCTGATTATTGCAATAATCAGAGTATAAGGAATAATTAGATTAAGATGTTTACATGATTTGGGCCAACCACTTCAATCCAGTTTACATGCTACTTGCCAATACTCTGATTATTCGCTGAGAAATGTTATTTTTTAATGCTTTTTTATAAAATAATATGACAAAAAACATCTTTTTGCAAATACGTGTGATACAAGCGGACATGTGAACGACGAGCTCTGCGCACTTTGCTAGTTTTATTACTATTTGTTACCAAATTTCTGAGATCATCCGATAAAAATCTTGTGTTACGCCAGGCGAGGAGTAAAGGAAAGCTTTCTTGGAAGAACTGCAGCATTTTCTTGTTTCCAGACCTTGCGAATTCGACAAGAGAGAAACGTGATCGATTCAAGGAATGCAAGAATCTCTTACATCAACGGAAGATCGCTTTTGCACTGATGTTCCCGGCCAAATTGAGAATAGATGCTAAGGATGGACGTAGAGAATTTACATGCCCACAGCAAGCATTGTCTTTCGTAAAGACATTGGAGTGAGTAAGCCATTTGGTGATTTTCATGTTGCTGCTTAGTGAACCGACTCTCTGAACATACACTCGACTGCCCGAGGAAGCGGGGTGCCTTTTTCGTTTATTTTTGTGCTGGTTCCGCCTAGCTGCTGGAGTTTGTTTTGTGTAATATAATTTCTTCGGGACAGCTTGTGGATACATCTGCTCATTTTTGGTGCTTATGCCTCCTGTGGCCTGGAGTTTGTTTTGTGGAATATCTCTTGCAGGACATTGGAGTGATTGGGTCTTTTGTTGCACTCATGTATCGGCCGAATGGGCCGGCTTACTGAACATTCGTATGACTGCCCGAAGAATTGAACAGCCCCTTTATTTATTTTATTTATTTATTTTTATTTATCTTTTGCTGGTTCCGCTAGGTTGAATATAATGTGCTTATTCAGTTTATGGGCTGGAGTTTGTTTTATAGACTATTTTTTGCTGTGTAATTCTGTCTCACAAAATTTTTATAGAAAACCAGACTTGAGCAATCTGATGACAAAGTTGTCGCGGGGGCTCTCGTAGGTGTACATGGACTGTTTGAGTTTAGAGAGATGGACGCCAGTTGGCGCTGTCGTGCGCAGGGTTAATGCACACGTTTTTCTTTTTTCTGTTTTTTGTTTTGTTCCAGGGGAAGTTCGTGGTTTGATTGTTGCACTAACGGGGAATGTGGTCTTTATAATTTTATTTTTGACACACAATCTATTTTTTCTAATATGTCACAATGTCAAATGTTAATATGAGTGGATTGTCTCTCTCCACGTGGAATGGGAATGGGTTGGGGCACCCCATAAAGAGAAGAAAGGATATTTCTTTTATTAAACATAAGAAATATGATATAGTGTTTCTTCAAGAAACGCATCTTTCCCCGCAGGAAGCTGGAAAATTTGCGAAGATATGGGGTGGACATGTTTTCTTTAGTGGCTCAAGTAAGAGCAGGGGAGTCATTACATTGATAAGTAAACATCTACAATTCAAATGTCTCAAACAGATTAAAGATAAATTAGGAAGAGTCATTATTGTTTTAGCAGAAATTCAGGGGTAAAGGTTGGTTTTGGCTAATATTTATGCACCTAACGCTGATCTTTGACCTTTTTTATAGATCTTGAAGGGATGTTGTAAGCCGTTGGCTCCCCTCATGATATAATATTGGGAGGAGACTTTAATCTTTTGATGGATTCAGTCCTTGATCATAGTGAAGCAAAAGTGTGTAAGCCCCCTAGAGCAATGTTGAAACTTCACAGGATATGTAAAAATCTTGGTCTTAAAGATATTTGGAGACTTTTGAACCCATCTGGTAGGGACTATAAATGTTTTTTCATCAGTCCATAAGATTTATTCTAGAATAGATTTTTTTTTATTTTATTTTATATATATATATATATATATATATATATATATATATATATATATATATATATATATATATCTAAGTCCCTCATTTCATCTGTTGTTGATTGCTCAATTGGATTCATCTTAGTCTCAGATCACGCCCTGGTGAGTTTAGAGGGTTTGCCACATATAGAGAAAAAGAAATCATATAGTTGGCGCCTTAATGTGTCCTTTTTGCAAAATCCTGATTTCCAACAAATGTTAAAGGCTGAAATCAATGTCTATATGGAGACTAACTGGTCCACAGTTTCCTCTGTGGGCATGGCTTGGGAGGCAGTTAAGGCAATTCTTAGGGATTGGATCATACAGTATGCCTCATTCACCAAAAAATCCAAAGCACGAGAACTCATGGAGTTGGAAGGGAATATTAAAAGTGCAGAGGCAGAGCTGAAGCACTGAATGTCGTCTGATGGTCTCAGAGAATTGACATGATTGAAATACAGATATAATACTATTTTGTCACGGAAGGTGGAGTTTTGGCTATTCAAGGCAAGACAGTCATACTATGAGTTGGGGGACAAAGCAGGGAAGCTTTTGGCTAGATATATAAAGCAGAGAGAGTCTTTTTCTACCATTCCCTCAGTGAAATCTGCTTGGGATTAAATTTTTACTTCGGCCATTGATATTAATAATGCTTTTAAAGAATTCTATCTTGATTTTTAGAGTTCCACGTCTTTGTTTACTGATGAAGATATTAGAAACTTTGTGGAACCATTAGAACTCCCTAAACTGACGACTGAGCAAAAAAATTCTCTTGATTCTGAGATAACCTTGGAGGAGCTTGGCGAGGTAATTAAGGCCTTGACTACAGGCAAGTCTCCGGGGCCAGACGGCTTTGCTGCTGAATTGTTTAGATCTTATGCTACAGAACTGGCTCCAGTTTTCAAGTTTATACGGAATCATTAAAGTATGGAAAGCTTCCGCCAACCATGACACAAGCCCGGATCAGTCTGATTCTTAAAAAGGATAAAGATCCAAGCGAGTCTAAGAGTTACCATCCAATTCCCCTGATCCAGCTAGACGTAAAAATATTGGCAAAAATCCTGGCCGACCGATTAAGTAAAGTTATGACGTCTCTTATACATATAGATCAGGTGGGGTTTATTCGGAGCCGCAGCTCTTCTGATAACATTAGGCGTTTTATCAATATCATGTGGTCAGTGGCGAATGATCGGACTCTGGTCACTGCCATCTCACTTGATGCCGAAAAGGCATTTGATATGGTAGAATGGGATTATCTTTTTAAGATTTTGGAAATATATGGGTTCGGGATTACTTTTATTGGATGGATCAATTTACTTTATAGACACCCGGTAGTGACGGTACAAACAAATGGATTAATTTCAGATTATTTTACTTTGGATAGGGGCACACGGCAGGATTTCCCTCTTTCCCCATTATTGTTCTGTCTTGCCCTGGAACCATTAGCAGCCACGATAAGAAAGGAGGATGATTTTCCAGGGGTGATGGCGGGAAGTGTGGCGTATAAGCTTTTGCTTTATGCAGATGATTTTTTTTATTCATCTCCAACCCCACTAGATCTATGCCTTGCCTCCAAAGAATTATTAATTCCTTTTCTAAATTCTCGGGAGTCAATTGGTCTAAATCTGAAGCTTTGACTCATTTAGCATACTTAGCATACTGCCCAGTAACGGCTTTCCAGCCAGGTGCCTTCCAGTGGCCCAAACAGGGCATTAAGTATTTGAGCATTTTATTCCCAGCAAATCTGTCTGATTTAGTTAAGAGTTAATTTTGACCCCTCAATAAAAAGGTTTTCAACCGATGTGGACAGGTGGACTTCATTACATTTATCGATGATTGCGAAGGTTAATGTTATTAAAACGAATTGTATTCCAAAATTTAACTACCTGCTACAGTCTCTTCCTGTAGATGTCCCCCTCTCTTACTTCAAGCAATTTGATAGCATAGCGAAGTCCTTCATTTGGAATGGTAAACGTCCTAGATTACGTTTTAATAAATTACATAAACCAATTGACAAAGGTGGGCTAGGCCTACCCAAGATTTTGTTTTATTAGTATGCATTCAGTCTCAGACATTTGGCTCACTGGTCGCTTCCACCTGAGAGAGCCCCTCCCTGGTTCTGTATTGAACAGGAAGTTCTTGCCCCTATTTTGCCATTGCAAAGCCTATCTATCAAACTAGTCAGAAAAGTTAAATTACACCCTGCTATCTCGCATTTGTACTCGGTATGGACAAAAGTGTCCAGAGTGTTTAATTCGGACATTTATTTAAATGTTGCCTTGAGCATATGGCTGAACCCAAAATGACACATTAATAAGTCCCCTTTCTGCTGGTCAGAGTGGATTGTGAGAGAGGTTAATACATTCGGTGACCTATATGAGAGTGGAGTGTTGAGATCTTTTGATAATTTGGTTCAACATTTTGGGATTCCCAGATCTAAGTTCTATAGGTATTTACAGCTGCGCCACCTGCTCTGTATTGTTTTTGGGAGTGGCATACACACCCCTAAAGCGGCAGATACTCTGGGAGAGGTGATTACTGCTTTTGGAAAAGGTCATGAGGCATCAGTGTATTACTCCCTGCTAATTCAGAGTCTGGGGGACGGAGCTTCAACTTCTTTCAAGAGATTATGGGAGAAAGATTTAAATTTGGGAGTGTGGGCTAGGATTCTAAAAAATGTCAAGTCTGCATCTAGAGATGCAAGGGTGCGCCTTATGCAATTTAAGATTTTAAATAGTTTCTATTGGACCCCCTCTAGATTGTATAGGCTTGGTCTTAACACACCTACCTATTGGCGATGCCAGTCTGAAGACGGAGACACAACCAATGCTTTTTGGGGGTGTGTTAAGATCCAGGAATTTTGGTTGAAAGTGTGACGTTTTAGGCACTCGATTTTCTCTCTACCCCAGACTCTGTATTTTGGGGATAAACACATAAAAAACTGGGTTCTGACCAGCATTATGGTGGGCAGGCAAATTATTTTAAGGGGATGGAAGTCGGATAGGGCGCCCTCATTTCAGGAGTGGTGTGTGGAGATGGGGAGAGTGGCTGCTTTTGAAGGGATGGCAAGCAGAAGGCTGGGGGTTCAGAATTTGTTCGACAGGAAGTGGGGTAATTACTTGGTGTTTCATATGTTTTTGTTGTTGTTGTTGTTTTTTGTGTGTGTATCTATTTGTAACCACAGGGGTGTTCGTTGGGGGTTGGGGTGGGTTTGGTGATTGGGGAGGGGTATTAGGGGTGGTTAAATGTTAAATGTTGATTCAGTGTATACAGTATATGTTTTTTATATGTATATATATTTATGAATCAATAAAAATGTTAATTGGAAAACGCATACCTATAAATAGTAAATCCAGAGAGCTAAGCTATATACACTGATCAGCCACAACATTAAAACCACCTGCCTAATATAGTGTAGGTCCCCTTGAGCCAAAACAGCGCCAACCCGCATCTCAGAATAGTATTCAGACATGATATTCTTCTCACCACAATTGTTCAGAGCGGTTATCTGAGTTACCGTAGACTTTGTCAGGTTGAAACAGTCTGGTCATTCTCTGTTGACCTCTCTCATCAACAAGGCGTTTCCGTCCACAGAACTGCCGCTCACTGGATGTTTTTTGTTTTTGGCACCATTCGGAGTAAATTCTAGAGACTGTTGTTTGTGAAAATCCCAGGAGATCAGCAGTTACAGAAATACTCAAACCAGCCCATCTGGCACCAACAATCATCCATGCGATTATCTAATCAGCCAATCGTGTGGCAGCAGTGCAGTGCATAAAATCATGCAGATACGGGTCAGAAGCTTCAGTTAATGTTCACATCAACCAAAATGTGATTTCAGTGATTTGGACCGTGGCATGATCTGGCACCAACATGAATCATGAATCAAGGGCATAAATCAAGCCACGTACAAGGTTATCCTGGAAGAAAACTTGTTATATATTTGTGATAAATTATATTAACATTTAATGTGTTATATTGACTGCAAAATCAAAACTCCAAAAAATATTGCTGTACCCTGTAATGGTACCAGATGCTAAATGATTACCATATTTGTGTACCACAGTATTTGTTATTCTAAGGTACTTCTTTACCTGATTCTTGTCCAAAAAACAAAAACAAAAAAACATACTATTACTATGTTATCCAGCCAAAAACCAAACAGAAACATGGTAGTACCATAGTACTTTTTTGTTAGTGTAGATACTTTAACTCTGTCTCCAGTGCAGTGTTGTGATATCTCAATGTGATCTCATTGAGTCTCCAGGCCTGTTTTCAGTCACGGAAACGCCACCTCACATGTTTCCAGGAGAACCACGGGCCAACTGGGGACCCAAAGCATGAGCCAAAGCTGGGTGAGTCGCACTACTTCTGTTCTCTCAGTAAAACAAATGCATACAAATCCTTGAACTCATTTAAATCTGCATATCATTTTGTTTTTCTCATAATTAGTGGGGGAATCTCATCTGAGCTGGAGGACAAAAGAAAACAGTTTCAGGGTAAAAGAAAACATCAGATCACAGACTCCTCGCAACTCAAGAACTTCCCCTGCAAGAAATTCCGAAAGGTATGTTCACTCCAATTCAACATCTGTGGAAAAATTCATATAGAAGCACTTTTCAGTTCTCACCTTACAAAGCTGCTTGGTTTTCTTTCTTTTGTAGTGAACGTGTACACATGGAGAAATGCTGCTACTCTCATGAACTTGAACAAGGAGCCAATGAAGACAATATGGAGTGATTGTTCTCATTAACGAACGTACATCAGACAACAGCATTTGTCATGACCAAAGCAGGCTAAATAGCTTTATTTAACGTAAATTAAATTTTCTCTTACCAAAATTTTTTCCAGGTTCGTGCAGATTTGCTTATTTACTGTAAGTTTCATTCTGCAGCATGCATACGTGGGACATATCTATTATTCGGAATGACTATTTGCACCCCGGTGTAAATAGCATCTGCCACACAGTGCAGCTATTTGCACCCCAATAGTCTAGTGAAACCACAGAAATATACGACAAACTAGACAATAGGTGCCGCTGCGGTGGCGTGGGGAGTAAAGACAGTGTGAAAGTGTACTGTTGTCCTAGTGACCGCGGTTCGAATCCGCATTTTGTCCCACATTTTTTTTACCATCCGATTTCCTGTTTCCACTCTTAATATTTCCTTTAATACTACTTACAATAATAAATCAAATTAATATAAATGTTGATGTCATCACAGTGATTTGGTCACGGTGAATGTCGGGGAGTGCAGAGAAAGGTGCCTTTATCCGGAGGCGGGGTCTGTCGATCGTACTCGTTCCTTTCCTCTTGTGTATAGATTTCATTACTGTATTACTATAGTAATATTGTAGTAAACATGTTTTTTGGCAGAAACAATAGTTTTAATGCAATTAACCATGGTGATACTACAGTAATATGGTGGAAATACAGTAACAATGTTTAATTTTGTGGTGACTATAATTTGACTACAAAACACCATGGTGAAACTATGGGTACTGTAGTAAAACCAAAATAATTTTTTCCAAGGGAAGGTTAAGGTTAGGTTTAGGGGTTGTTGTAAGGTGTCTTTGGGACTCTACATAAACAATAAACATGGCACAGTGATGCCCATATACTGTATATTACTATTTAAATATGGGCGCAAATAGTATCTACCATAATTATTTCTCACATAATTACATCATTTCAACACAAATCAATCTTTTATGTCCATGTATTTATTTATTTGGTTAGTAGCCGTGTAATAATCAGGATAATGTACAGTTAGTCGGTTGTTATTGCAAAATAAACCCCTTCAGGGTTAAACAAGAGTCTTGTTTAAGAGGCTTTGTGTTGGGGTCCTGATCACCTTATCAGGGTTTAATCTGCAATAACATCCGGCCGACTGTACATTATCCCTTACATAAGCTTCATGTTTCCACCTTTAAACCCTCCAAACATTGGCCCCATTCACTTCCATTGTAACCTCAACTTTTGCTATTTTTTTAAAGAAAAGGAGGGATGAGTTGAAATGAATGTTTGTGGTAATCAACGTTATGACACAAATGCTGTCGATTGGTCATAACTTGTATTGAACCCGGAATATTCCTATAATTCTACAATCAGAACTTGCAGAATTAAATAACATGCTCTGTGTACCTTGTTCTGAATGGAGCGAGGGGCTCTGGGTTTGGGCCTGGCAGCTGGAGGGTCATCCCTAAGCAAGGAGATGACATACGTGCTGTAGCCAAGGGGAGGAGCTTCAACCTGGAAGACCAGCTCACCTTTAGCCTAACCCCTGTTCTGCCTCACTTCCTGTGTTGACAGCGCAACCACCTGAGAGACAGCAAGAGAGGTGGCGAGACAGAACGAGGAGGGAATGCATATCACAAAACATTTTCTGACCTGGCTGTCCACGGCTTTCCCGTTTGCATCAGTGACACTGTATAGAGAACCATTGATGGGCAAACAAATGGGCCAGTCCTGGCCAGAGGATTGTATACATTCATAGAGAACTGAGAGAATAAGAAAAATGATTCAATAGCGAGTGTAAGTTTTTGTGCGCCTGCTGTATCATGTGTGTTTATTTATTGAAACATGGTCTGTGTGTGTTGTACCTCAAGGCTGCTTTCTGTAAGGGGACACACACTCATGTTGAGGTTCTCACAGAACACACGTGGAGCTTCAGAACATCTGAGAATTCTGAAACCAGAACCTAGAGAGAGAGAAAGAGTCCTTTATGTTTGCTCATGTCTTCTTGAATGTTTACTGGGACCTTATTTTATTTTGATGCTTTGAGCAGTCCTTACAGTAAACGCATGGGTCTTTAGTGACCCAGCACATATCACAAATGGATCTACACAATGCTTAGGTAGTGCAAAATTTTCAAAGCATTTTCAAAAAAATTAGAACTCATATATACTGTAATATATTGTATATTCTGTAACATTCTGATGTTTTATTTTCCATATATTAAAAAGATGATGCAACTTTACATTGAGCTATACATCACACCTAAGCTACACAAAAGTATTAAATAGACACACAACTTTCAGAATTTCAGTAGTACACCCAAATGACAATAGCCATGTGTTATATTTGCTATAGTTTACTTCCATGTTGCTTCTTCGTCAAATAGCAATGTCAAATGTAAATCAAGTCAATCCCTGAAACATCTAGAGTTTTTGTGCATGAGACGAGTAAAACAACAGTACCTGTGTTTGCCAGTTGATTAACGCCACCAATGCACCCTGCTGTGTAATAATCCCATGCATTGGTGGCGCTAATCAACTGGCAAACACAGGAACTGTTGTTTTACTCGTCTCACAAACAAAAACTCTAAATTCAATGCAAATATGCAGTAATGATATAGAAGCTGTAAATAAATTCTTTATTTTTTAAGAATATAAGAATATTTATGTAATCTGCTGATACTTCTTATTATATAATATACCTGTTTTTTGTCTTAAAGAGCACCTATTATGGTTTTTCAAATATTACCTTTCATGTAGTGTGTTATATAGCTGTTTGTGAATGTAAAAAAGTCTGCAAAGTTTCAAAAATCAAAGTGCACGACAAATGGAGTTATTGACTCCCAAAAGAAAGAACCGATTCTGAACACCTGAAACGAGTCGTTAGTAATTCCAGACTTACTTCCTGTACAAACCTACGTAATTTAGTAACAAAAAACCCGCCTCTGGTCTTCATTGGCTGCTCGCGAACAGCTTTGACCCGCCCTCAAACACTACACTAAGAGCTAGACTAATCACAACAGACTGGGACATCTGACCAATCAGAGCAGAGTAGGCTGTCTGAAAGGAGGAGTTTAGAATGAATCCTTTAGAACGGATCATTGAACGAGTCGTTTTTGACACTGGGGAAAAAAGATAATGCTGCAATTTAAAGTGTTTTTTTGACCTTGGATGCATGTAAATCTATTGTATGAGACCTTTAAAACAAAATTAGGCATGTTTAAAAACCATAATAGATGCTCTTTAATGTACAATAATATGCACATTACCAAGCCTGCTATTTCATCATGGCATTAAAAATACCAGTGAGGTTCGTCAATTTATTTGCACGAAGCTTGTAGTAAAATATTACATAAAAAGACTCTTTACATGCAATATTTTACCTAGAGTGAAGACAAACGAATTGCAGAACCTCACTGGTATTTTTTATTGCATGGATAATATATAACACATAAAATATTCCTGTAATGGTGCCCCTTTACTCACCACGCACAAGAAACCCTGAATTCAATACAAATATGCAATAATTAAAACTGCTTAAAAATTTTAATTTCTTCAATATATTTTTTCACATTTTTAACTATACCCGTTTTTACTTAATGTACATTATTCCACGTGTATTTATATCACTGCATCTTGTGTTATATTATCCAAGCATTCAAAAGCTGGGAAGCTGGGTTCGTTTGGAATATACTTGTAAATGGAAAATCCACGGATAAATGTAAAGACAACAGACAGGGGCCGTATGCAACAGCGCTCTTTACTCATCTCACTCACACACAAAAAACACTGATTCTATATTCCTTTAAATGCATTAAAAATACAGAAAGAACATAAATAAATGCCTTAACAGCATTAAATATATTATCTCATGCACTGACAGCTGAATGCCTAAGATCCATGCAGTAAATCAGAATATACGTATCTTTGTAGAACAGCGCCACTTGTTGGGGTGAAATTGTTTTTCATTTTCTTCATCTTGCAAATTCATCATGAATTTAGTGTGAATAGGCCTTAAGAGTGTTGTTGCTTTATTATTAGGAACTACTTGTTAAGTAGAAACAAACCAGTGGTTCTTATCAAGGTGTGTACTTAATATACATATATCGAGTATCGCTCCAATGCTGTTTACTTACCTGCGTATGGGAAGCATTCAAGAACACCTGTAGAAATGAAAGCTCAAATAATTTAATTGCATTGCAAGTAATTAACATTCACATTTCCACATACCAAATATACACATATTCAACATTATGCATTCATGCAGGATGCATCATGACGCTGTGATACTGATAAATATTGATATCAACTTGAAGAATAAAATCTAAAACACATGGTCATAGAAATGCATAAGAAGTGTTGTGCTGCACTGGAAAACTACATGGACAGTTTGGAAAACTATTGCTGTCTGATTATAATTAATGTCAAGCACGTTTACAGATTTGCACCTGTAAATAGATCAGCGAGAGGAGGCGTCAGGCTTTCACTGGCCCTCCAGAGCATCTCCATCTCTTTGGTCTTCCTCCGGCGAGTCTTGTCCTGATAGTCCAAACGGCCGAAGAAGAAATCATCATAACCCACCTGAATACAAAACACAGGAGAGGCATCAGAGTTTAACCGCCTTTTCACTGCATGCAACAGACGACAGACTGGACGTCAGCCATTTCCAATGGAAAGTTGTACAGTTGTATAAACCTACCGATGAAGCCAGAAATTGTTATTTTGGGAATCATTCCTGAGGATGTTTTGTCATGGGAAGCAATACCCACAAAGGAATTGACACATGTACCCTTAAAGCAAAACGTTTGATAGCTCTGTTCTGGAAGAAAGCAGAAAGACCCTCTGTATGCATGACTTACATCACTTACTCTTTTTACTGTAATTTATCTTTTTGCTAAATTTGCCTGTGCCAATGGTTATTGTAGTTTTTTGTGTGCGCTTTTAATTTATTTTTGTGTATATAAAAAGGAGATTTGATTATTGATAATGTTGCTGTAATATACTGTCCTAACTTGTTAAATCTCAAAAACAAATAGTTAAAAAAAATGTGTACATGTGTCATTTATTTCTGTACTTGAAAAACCTTAATACTGTATTCAAATCTTATCTATGAATTTCTACTCCTTATTTACCGAGTTATTACTATTATCATTATTATTGTATGGCTATTATTAAATTATTATCACAACAACTATAAAATAATAATAATAATAATGTGGGTACACTCTTATAATAATAATAATAATAATAATAATAATAATAATAATAATAATGTGGGTACACTCTTTATAATAATAATAATAATAATAATAATAATAATGTGGGTACACTCTTTATAATAATAATAATAATAATAATAATAATAATAATGTGAGTACACTCTTTATAATAATAATAATAATAATAATAATAATAATGTGGGTACACTCTTTATAATAATAATAATAATAATAATAATAATAATAATAATAATAATGTGGGTACACTCTTTATAATAATAATAATAATAATAATAATAATAATGTGGGTACACTCTTTATAATAATAATAATAATAATAATAATAATAATAATAATAATAATGTGGGTACACTCTTTATAATAATAATAATAATAATAATAATGTGGGTACACTCTTTATAATAATAATAATAATAATAATAATAATAATAATAATGTGGGTACACTCTTTATAATAATAATAATAATAATAATAATAATAATAATGTGGGTACACTCTTTATAATAATAATAATAATAATAATAATAATAATAATAATGTGAGTACACTCTTTATAATAATAATAATAATAATAATAATGTGAGTACACTCTTTATAATAATAATAATGTGGGTACATTCTTTATAATAATAATAATAATAATAATAATAATAATAATGATAATAATAATAATAATAATAATGTGGGTACTGTCTTTATAATAATAATAATAATAATAATTATTATTATTATTATTATTATTATAACAATTATTATAATTATTATTTTAAAGAGTGTACCCACATTTTATATATATATTAACAAAACAAGGTATTACCATGTCCAACCAACATTTATTATGACCAACATTTATTTTTAAACAAATCTCTCTTACGAGTCTCTTACAGATACGACATTTGACAAATTCACTCATTTACTGTAAACTCACCTTATAACCACAGATGGAGTCTCGAGCTGTGGGGAATGATAAACAGCAGCAGACACAGATGGAGATCAGCCATGATGAATATTAAACTATAATCACGTGACCTCAGAGGTTCGTGTTATGACATGTGACTTATTGCCAAAATAAAAGTCCCTTTATAAAAGTCATTTATCATAAAATGAATCAACAACACACAGAACTGGAGAGGATTACACTAACCCCCATTTTTTTATTAGAGTAATTAAAAGCTCATTACATATTTAAAATAAATTTTCAATATATGTTTTCAACAAACCGCAATCCCAACTGCACTTCTTTAATGTCCTCTATTATCCACCAGAAGGCGACATTGTTACCCGAACATATATATATATATATATATATATATATATATATATATATATATATATTTATATATATATATTTATATATGTTTTCTCAGGGTTCCTCCATTTCAAAATATCTGATATTAATTAATTACTTTTTTTAAACAGTCGTGAGGGTCTAAAGGGGTCCTCTCTGTTTATTAATTAATTAAATAATGTATTTATTTATTGTTGCATGACAACAAAATTTGATGGATAAATGTTTTTCAAATATTAATAATATTTGTTTAAAGACATAATTAAAAAACATTATTCTGCACTACTCATGCCAACATTTCTTTTTTATTATTATTTTTTTTTAAATCAGCTTTTAATGAGACTTTGATGACTTTTACTGTCTACAGACATTTATACCAGATGACTTTTTGTATTTTTTTACTTTAAGCCCCAGAAAAATATCAAAATGACTTTAAACTCAGAAATTGAAAAAAAAAAAAAAAAAAAAAAAAAAAAAACGTTTATCAAAAAAAAAAGAGGTGTATTCAAGTTATTGTTGTGCATGCATTTTTGAATAAATTAAAAGATCCATGAAAAAAAAAAAAAAGGAGCATCACATCATTAACCCATTGACCCATACACTGTATATAATTGTTAATTAAAAAGTGCAAACATTTGCAAACAATGTTGATTTTGATATAGGCTGTATCAAAATGCAGTGTGTGTTACTTATATTATGGGAGGAGACTTTTTACAACTGGGGCCGTGAGTGAGCATGATGACCTCGACTTTTTTATTTTTTTTATTTACTTAAACTCTCCCGTTCTCCTTCCCTCTATCACACTCCTTCCCACTTGCTGTTTAGCAGGCTTGCAAGAGTCACACACACCCCATCTTTCCACTATGTTACTATAATATTCACTAGTCCTAACGAAACTGCCGTTAAAACCGACTGAAATGGTCCAACTGATCATTGTAGATGTTATACAGTCAGACCTTCAGAAGTCACTCATCACCATCTCATATTTCAGATAACTACTGTACAATCAAAGGATTAGAAAACACATTTACCAATCAAAATATTCAGTTTCACATGTGACCTCTCCTGTGGTTATGTGTGCATAATAATCCATGGATCTCTGACTTTATGTACTGAGAGGAGAACTCAGAAAATAGTCCAGTGTGAGCCAAAGAAAATGAGATCTACAGGGAGCCTCTGTGACTAAAGTCTTTGTTCACACTTTTAACCTCTTCAAGAAAAGACAAGCGAAAGGATGAGCCACATCGAGAGGAATCCAAGATCATATTGCTGCACAGATTTTCACCAAAGCGTGAAACAGGGTTGTTGTAGCTCTGTAGGAGTAGACTTTATGGTATTTTTTAGCCACCATGTTTGTCCTGAGGCATGTGACACTAAAACTAAAGCAAAGCTGTTTAATGAGAACTCAATAATTGTCCAGATGTGCTGGGAATCTCCTCTTTCTAATTATGCACCTGACATAATTGAGGAAAAATACAGGTCTCCTTAATAACCATCTATGAATTAAGTTTTGACATTTTTGGGAGACTCTGATTAGAGTATTTGGAATATCAAATCAACATTATGAGATACCACTGATCCTTACAGTCGAGTGCTATACAGTAGCTTGTTCCAACACAATGCACAGAACACCTGGTTTAAATCAGAGCGGAGCCACAGCCAGAATGTGCAATGTTTTCCCCTGTTGCTGCTCTGTAAACATTTAGATAATAGTATGAGACTACCACAGTCACAAACACTACATAAGTCAACCATTCGCAGCTTTCTCTGAATCCACTCACTTATCTGTTTATTTAATTGTGGAAAATACCAAAGTGTAATGTGCGTCTCATTCAGAACCGGTTCTAATGATTCAGCAATTAGAAACATATAATGCAACCAGTGTAGTCCGATTCCCTAAAAAATGACACTTATGAGTTGGTTCTTTTGAAACACATAGTGTGACCTGTGTAGACTGATTCCCAAATAAATGATTCAATTGAGTCGGCTCTTTTGAATCTACAGAGCGAAACATACAGCGTGACCTGTGTAGAGTGATTCCCAAATAAATGATTCAATTGAGTCGGCTCTTTTTAATCTACAGAGCGAAACATACAGCGTGACCTGTGTAGACTGATTTCCAAATGAATGATTCTAATGAGTCGGCTCTTTTGAATCTACAGAGTGAAACATACAGCGTGACCTGTGTAGACTGATTCCCAAATAAATGATTCAATTGAGTCGGCTCTTTTGAATCTACAGAGCGAAACATACAGCGTGACCTGTGTAGAGTGATTCCCAAATAAATGATTCAATTGAGTCGGCTCTTTTGAATCTACAGAGCGAAACATACAGCGTGACCTGTGTAGACTGATTTCCAAATGAATGATTCTAATGAGTCGGCTCTTTTGAATCTACAGAGTGAAACATACAGCGTGACCTGTGTAGACTGATTCCCAAATAAATGATTCAATTGAGTCGGCTCTTTTGAATCTACAGAGCGAAACATACAGCATGACCTGTGTAGACTGATTTCCAAATGAATGATTCTAATGAGTCGGCTCTTTTGAATCT
The DNA here is from genome assembly GCF_019703515.2 of Myxocyprinus asiaticus. Taxonomy (NCBI): domain Eukaryota; kingdom Metazoa; phylum Chordata; class Actinopteri; order Cypriniformes; family Catostomidae; genus Myxocyprinus; species Myxocyprinus asiaticus. Next base: position 2,873,374 of record NC_059380.1, on the reverse strand, counting down.
ACAGAGTGAAACATACAGCGTGACCTGTGTAGACTGATTCCCAAATAAATGATTCAATTGAGTCGGCTCTTTTGAATCTACAGAGTGAAACATACAGTGTGACCTGAGTAGACTGATTCCCAAATAAATGATTCAATTGAGTCGGCTCATTTGAATCTACAGAGCGAAACATACAGCATGACCTGTGTAGAGTGATTCCCAAATAAATGATTCATTTGAGTCGGCTCTTTTGAATCTACAGAGCGAAACATACAGCATGACCTGTGTAGAGTGATTCCCAAATAAATGATTCAATTGAGTCGGCTCTTTTGAATCTACAGAGCGAAACATACAGCGTGACCTGTGTAGACTGATTTCCAAATGAATGATTCTAATGAGTCGGCTCTTTTGAATCTACAGAGTGAAACATACAGCGTGACCTGTGTAGACTGATTCCCAAATAAATGATTCAATTGAGTCGGCTCTTTTGAATCTACAGAGTGAATCATACAGCGTGACCTGTGTAGAGTGATTCCCAAATAAATGATTCAATTGAGTCGGCTCTTTTGAATCTACAGAGTGAAACATACAGTGTGACCTGAGTAGACTGATTCCCAAATGAATGATTCAATTGAGTCGGGTCTTTTGAATCTACAGAGTGAAACATACAGCGTGACCTGTGTAGACTGATTCCCAAAAAAATGATTCAGTTGAGTCGGCTCTTTTGAATCTACAGAGCGAAACATACAGCGTGACCTGTGTAGACTGATTCCCAAATGAATGATTCTAATGAGTCGGCTCTTTTGAATCTGCAACGCGTAACATACAGCGTGACCTGTGTAGACTGTTTCCCAAATTAATGATTCTTATGAGTTGGCTCTTTTGAATCTACAGAGCGAAACATACAGTGTGACCTGTGTAGACTGATTCCCAAATGAATGATTCTAATGAGTCAGATCTTTTGAATCTTCAGTGCGAACAGCTTGACCAGTGTAGTCCGATATTGAATGAATGACTCTATGTGGGTGAAGAATCAGTAATGTCCCATTCCTAAAAATAAATGTGAATGGCATCATTTGGTTTTGGAAGAAGAGGAGAATTTTAGACGTTGGTATTTTGGTAAATCCACGCATACTGTGAGACCTTGTTGAGATCTCTTCTGAAACTCTAGAGTAGACACGTGTCAAGGTTTCTAGGGTTTTTCTTTCTTCTCAGGAGACAAATCTGACAAGCAGGAGACCTCCGCTAAAGTCTCCATTTAATCTCTTTGCAGTTTAGGAGAAATTGAGATTTTAAAGAGGTCTCATTTGTAATGGTTCTTGCTGTTGGGTCTCTTTGAGGTAAGATCTGATATGACAGACAAAAAGTCTGAAAAAAAGAGAAAGAAGGAGAAAGAGAAGAGCTGAGGAGAAGTTTTGTATGTGTGCTGTAAAAGCATTACATCATTGCCCATCTGAATGCAGCGCAAGGCCTCATAGAGGGATAAACTCTGCGTTTCTGGTGCTTATCTGCCCACAACTTCTTATTTGGGAGGACGCTTTTACATCTTGCCTTTACTTGCCTCCAGACGGGGCTGTGACTGAGTGTGATGACCTCACCCTGTTTCTACTCAACTCTCCTTTCCTCTATCCCTCTCGCTTTCTCACAGTCTGTGCAAGAGTCACGTTATCCACAGATCCTGCAGCCTGGTTTTCAGGGTTTTCTTGACTTCAGGTTTCACCAGAAGAAGGATTTAAACAACATGTACTTTGTTTTTTAGGGTTGTTAGGTTTGCATGTTCCTCTTCAGATGATTAAAGCAAGAAGAGCAATGAAAAGGATCCAACCATTCACCATCGGGACCAAGTTGTCAGTCCCCTCTGAGACGAAATGTCCGCATTATGTAGGCACCATCCTTCCTGTCCTGGCTCTGGACTGCTGTGAACTCAGAAATGACCCAAGCGATGACATTTCTCCTTTCCATCAAGACAGAGTGTCCACATCTCACTATTCTGCACCTGCGGAGGGACATTCAGATGACGTTAATGAAGACATTAAAGAGGAAGAAGACAGGGACTCTGTGTCTCCACCAGCGTCCTCCAGATCTATCAGGAAGATTGCTATGTGTGGGAACTCTGAGAGCCAGAAGAACTGTCATGTTACTAACTTTAAAACGACAACCAAGACAAACACCTCGTCGGAAATGTTGTTACCTGTCGAGGAAAGGTTGAGTGACTGGTCTGCTTCACAGCTGGAGGTGAGCGAGACTTATTTTCTTTGGATATGTGTTGGACACTATGTGTTGGTCTTAGCTGGATATATGTTATGTTGTAAGAACCCACTTAAATTTTCTGTGTCACACATACTGAATGAAATATTAGACTCATAATATAAAGAAAAACTAAACTTAACAACAATGGTATTTACATAGTTAGTTCATAACAACATATGACATTCAGGCTTCACAGACCAACGTTTTCCACCAGTTTTTCCTACTGCAAAACTACAAATGCAATTTCTTTAAACAGCCACGAATGATAACAACAAGAACATTGAAAAAAAGACCTGTGTGGATTATTACAGTTTTGCACACTGTGCTCATTGGTATGAGATCATAACCAGCCCCCTCATTACACAAACCCACAGCCGAGATGAACTGGTAATTTCCACCAAAAAAAAAAAAGAAAGAAGAAGAAGCAGGAACTAGATCCAAACAGCAAACGCAGAAGGAAAGATCTAAGATCAAACTGGTAATCAAACATGGCACATCGGCACTAATGATGCCAGAGAGAGTTTTAATGTATCATCATTTAGGAAAACGGGTTGAACTGTTGGTTGATTATGTCTAAAGAGGTGCCAGATGATGCATTCCTTAATGCTGGATTATTATATATAGGGGAGACCGGGGCAAGTTGTCACACTTTTTATTCTAGTGAATATTTCTCAGGGTAGTTTCTTTTCTTTTTTGTTTTTTTGAAAGCCAAATTCTCTATAGACAGGCACCTGATAAGGCACAATGGAACCTGCCATTTATGCAAAATGCAATTATGTAAAAAACAAAAAACAAAAAAGGTAAAACAACAGACGACGAACCAATAATACAGTAATATTATTCTGCACATCTCATCTTTAAGCTTTTAACAAGACCCCTCCTCCATCTCTGGACGGGTACACCACATGACATTTTTGACTTTAAGCCCTAGAAAAATTATCAAATTGACTCAGTACTTGAAAACATGTTCATCACAGAAGAGGTGTGTTCAAGTAATAGTTTTGTGTTCATTGCATTTGTAATGTGTTTTTGAATTATTCAATAGATCTGGACAAAAAACAAGCGGTACGTCATTGAGCCTAAAATCTACCTTATACATTACTGTCCCTTGCCTTAACATACCTGTATGTCAGTGTGGTTTCATTGTGTTCACATGTTTACCCAATAGCTAAAGCAAAATTCACATAAAATATTCTTCTTTAAGAGAGTTTTGAATTAGTGAAACCAACATCCACCGCTGCTACAAAGAACAAGCGTACTTCTGAGACAAAATCTCATAGTTACTGAGATAACGCTGTGACAGCTTGCCCCGGCATCCCTAAATGTGAGTTGTAAAATCTACTTGCACCACACTATAAATAACATAGGGGAGGACGAGTGGATTGCCCATTGTTAAAAAGTCTTAAGAGCAAGCACTGAGGGTGCAGAAGGGCAAGAGCAGGAACACAAGCTCTGCAACATAAAGCACAACTCATACAGAATGAAATCATTATTTGGCAGCACCACTTCTTGCTGCAAGGCCAACAGGCACAAATCCTGATATTATTGTGCTTTACATTCCAAAACACATAATTTAAACCTCCTGTGTGTACTAAACACAGGTGCATACTCACAAGGAGTTTATTATGAAGACATCTGATACCTCAGAAGAAGGTTAATGTGTTTGCAGAAAAAGCTTGTTTTCAATTAATGTTTGGGCATATACTCTTAAGCAGTCCTAAAAATGGATTTAGTCTTTAATCTGTACTTCATGTACCCAAACAAACAATGTGGTTTTATTACCTAACAACTAAGACATGGCAAAACAAACAGAACTTGGCTCGTAAGACGAAGTCTTAAGAATGATGTAATAGATTTTGGAAGAGATACATTACAAATTCATCTGTCAGTCAATAGTCTGAGGTCATTGCTGACCATAATTTGACCGTCGTTCTGGGCACTTTTCAGCTGCCCAGGCTGGCCAGCTATATCATACTAAATCAGCTGAGACCAGCAAATCAGCTTAAGCTAGTATTTAAAAATACATTCTAGAATGCACAAAGTCCTGAATGTATCTTATTGCTCTTTTTCTTTACAGTCTAAGCCATTGAAGAAAGGATGGAAGTTAAAGAACCATTATGATTTTAACATGCCAGAATTCCCACATGATGAACCAGAGGACGCGTCTCACAGCCAGAGGAGAGACCTCAAAGACTTTGAGAACTCTCTCATCCAACTGACAACAAGTCTGGACTTGACACAGGTGACTCTGACTCATCCAACATCCTGACAGACAAAAAGATCCTATTGTTAAGTGGTTACAGTTTTATTAACATTTCTTATTGAAACATTACCTCATTAGCTCTCAATGCATCTCCTGAACCAGGATAAACCAGAAAGTCCTCATCAGAAGAACACATACGCTGTAGATCTAGGACTGGAGATGCTTAGAAGAAGTCCAGGGGACCACACTGACAAATCGTAAGATTCGCTGGCACATTTCAACAGAACAGCACGTAACGGGGTTTAAATGTGCTTTTGTAAGCAATATAAGCTATGGCTGGGCTATACATCAATTATTCAATCACAATGGTTTTAATGCACTTTTTATTTGGTCAATACATTTCCTAGAGAGTGCATCATTAGACTAATTTCACCATCCTTCAGGGCTGCACAACTAATCAATATCACAGAATGGTGATATGGTCATATGGGATTATTAAACTGCAAACGTCTGTTATTGAATTCAATTAATACATGGTTTGTGTGTGCTTCCGTGTGAAGGGGTGACCCACTGTTCCATGTGCATGTGCAGGGCTCATGATATACTGTTTTTAGCATTTTTAGAGCAGTTAGAGAGCATTGTGAAAGCAAAGTGCAGCAAATTCACTCATTCGCACAATTCCAAACACTTGTAACTGCTATAAGTTATTATACAAATCTAAAAACACAACATGATATCACAGAAAAGCAGGAGATGGCATCGTCAAACACTACACATTAAACTGTCAAACACATACGCACTTTCAGTGAAGGTGAATTAAATATGTCAGAAATATATCACTATTCTATAAGACAAATCTAATCCTCAAAATGAGTCCCACACTAGTAATTATGCATCATAATATTATTCAACTGGGTTCCAAAAAATAATTGAGTGAAGTTATAGATTTTGCACACCCAAATGTAGGCTTGTTTTTATTACAATGCATAATATATTGTTGTATATTGGTGCATATAAATTAAAATGATTAAATATATAATTCTTCCATGTATTCATTTAGTCAAAAACTATGGAAAATGCAACTTTTTTATTTTTAACCAGATTATTTTTACTTCTGTTACAGTTACATTTTCTTTGCATTTCAAATTGTAGGTGGTTGAAATTGAGGTTGCTCCTGAGAGACTATCATCAGGATCTCATGTTGGCTCTGGACGTGTCATCGTTTTACCAACAAGCTGACAACATCATCAGCGCCATTAACTGCAAGGTTGAGAAAACAGGTTTTGCATGGTTTTGGCATTTAGAGAAGGCTTTTTAAATGATGTATATGTCTACAAGTCCTGATGCAGTATTTATTCCATTGCAGATGAACCGTGTATTGGTGACCGACTTGCAAAAAAGTAATCAAGACAAAGAGACAAGAGAAATTTCCTTCCAGATCAATGTAAGTCTTTAAATCCATCATCCCACTCAGGAAGTATATAATTGCCATTTTCCCTTCAGACACTAGAAGAGCACCATATCACAATGTTCCACCAAACCAAACACTGGCCACTTGTATTAGTCTCATGCACATTTCTTTTTCTTCGGACTGTAGCAAATGAACTCCAAATGAATGATGTCATTTCCTTCCACGACCCCACCCCTCCCTGGACAACTCTCTTTCCAGATGCTGCATGAGTCTGCGTCTCGCCTGTCAAATCTCCACCCAACCCTGGCCAGAAGAGTTTCGTGCAAACAGGCCGAGGTGAAGGAGAACTGGGCACTTTTCCAGGAGCTTTTCCGGTAAATGAGGGTCTCCTTACTCCTGCTGCCCTCATGTGAACAAAAATCTAGCAGACAAAGAAGTTGCAAGTAGTACAGTTTTGTGGTTGGTTTAGAATATTACATAATACTTAACTGGAGTTATTATTGTAAACATGCAAGCGTTGAATAGACTTGTGGACAGGTGATGTCATGTTATGGTTTTATAGATATATATTGATATATCAGCATTACAATTTACTAAATATTTCGCTTAAAAAAAGAAAGCAAAGTCACTCAAAGACTGTGCGGGGCTCAAGTGAATCAGTGAATCATTTGTATGAACTAGTTTATTTACTGTACATGAACCATCTGACTGAACCGACATGCTAAAATGAATAGGCGTTCCCAAAACTCAATATAAAAATTGTTTATTTGAACCAGTAACTATCTGAAAAAAACGATTCACTTAAATGATTCCGATTTTCAAGCGTTACATGAGAACCATTTAGGTAAGCGTGTTTCATTACTCCCTCATTGCTCCACAGTTTTACTGATCTCGACTCTCTAAACTATCGGCAATACGGAGCCACAAGGAGTTTTTTTACTCCCCAATTTGGAATGCCCAATTCCCAATGCGCTCTAGGTCCTCGTGGTGGCGTAATGACTCGCCTCAATCTGGGTGGCGGAGGACGAATCTCAGTTGCCTCCGCATCTGAGCCGTCAATCCACGCATCTTATCACGTGGCTTGCTGAGCGTGTTACCGCAGAGACGTAGTGCGTGTGGAGGTTTCACGCTATTCTCCGCGACATCTACGCACAACTCACCACGCTCCCCACCGAGAGCGAGAACCACATTATAGCGACCACGAGGAGGTTACCCCGTGTGACTCTACCCTCCCTAGCAACCAGGACAATTTGGTTGCTTAGGAGACCTGGCTGGAGTCACTCAGCACGCCCTGGATTCAAACTCGCAACTCCAGGGATGGTAGTCAGTGTCTTTACTCACTGAGCTGCCCAGGCCCCCTTTTTGACCATTTTTAACAAATTTAATACACTAAACATCAAATTAGCCAGAAATAAAGATGATGCGAATCAACAACAGGCTTCCGTTATGAATCATGGAACATTTCAGCATTCAGGAAAAGGGTGGATACCACTACTCACTGGAAAATGTTGCTTGTTACTGAAAATATACACTATTGTGATGACAGCTGAGCAACGGTCACGCTACTGAAAATATAGTGAAGTTGCCTGTTGTAGCATCGCTACTTCTAGTTAGTTACTCGCCAAAAATTATGTTTTTCTGAAAGGCTAATCAAAATATTCTATGGCATACTAGTGACATATAATTCATATAATTTTAGATTAATAAAACGTGCACTATTTAATAGGGGTGTAACGGTTTATCGTGGCACAATAAATCGTGGTTCAAAAATGAGACGGTGTACAGAGTGGAGATGGGACTTTTTCTTTCTTTTTTTTATTGTGAACTGAACCGAATCGTGATATAAGTGAATCATTACACCCTTACTATTTAATAGTGTAATGCACTGGCCATGCCATTAAATGAAGTTATATTATGCAAAACATCATGGAGCAGCTACAACCGCTTCAGACGCCAAATTCCACGAATACTCGCAGCATTATGGAACTTCTCTGATTTAAGCATGACCTCCATGCAGTTGTTTGAGTTGTGAAATAGTTGGAACAGAGAGACAGAGAGGGAATGCATGAGAGAAAGGAATAGCAAAAAAAGTACACAGTGGTTATTGATGAAAAAAGGCAGACCATTTGAAAAGAGATCTGAAATAGCCTCTACTCTGGTGCAGATGTGAGCGGGAATAGCTCATGCGAATGGTATGAGGATATGATGGGAGACAGGTACTCTCTAAAAACATGTCTGTGGAATGTGCACATACAGTGAGGGAGAAACTGATAAAGAACAATGTCTGCTAGCTGCCATAACTCTCACTTCTAATGCAGCCTATTCAGATTCATTGAGGTTTAACAAAGAAATAACAACTAAGGTGATTAAATGATCATCATATGCGTCCTTTTAGATCTAAGGACCAATGTCAGCATGTTTCATTTTCAGAAAGGCGCTGTTCTTGAAGATAATGATCAGTTTGGTGAGGTGCGGCCAATCATGGCCTTGTCTTCTTTGTACACAAAGCTGGTTGAAAACTCACATCGTAGGCCGACACTTCTTTTTGGTTCTCTCAATGAGTCCTCTATCACCAGCTCTGCAAACACACCTTTCCTGACACCATGAGCTAACCAGACAAAAGGGAGGTGATATCACTGCCTGCATATCCTGCCAAAAGTAATATGTTCTCAACTCAAGATATTACGTTACTGATCTGTGGGTTTCAATATTTGTGCATTTGAATTCCCAATCAGCAAGCTGTTAGCATTAATGATTTATCTTCAAGAGTCTAATGACTTAGTGGTGTAAACTGCACGATACATTTGAAACTTGGCAAACATGTTTGTGGACATCTGAAGTAATGACGCCCTGATGGTGACATTAAGGGTATCATTTTGTTCCACTACTACAGGAACCAGAAGACAGATGTGCCTTCAAAATGCCAGTCAACTTCAGCAGCAGATCCTCTAACCACATGCCCTGACTCACACAGCTTTGCTAGAAACGAGGGTCACAATGTAATGGGAAAAGATGTCAAGGAAGAGCAAAATCGTCTCCGAGGATTTGAGGTTAGCAGTACTGCCGACAAAAAACATCTGTAAGCATGTGATGGCCAGACATGACCACATATAACAGCGGATTTGGCTTAAACTTAGTATCTCACTGGATGGACAGCCTTCTTTGGACGCTGATAATTGGGAGGGGAAAGTTTAAATTATGCATGAAAACGATGACATCCAGCAAATCCAACTGAAAATGTTGATTCATGAAAATATGTGAATAACTCAAAATATCAAGACCCAAGCAATGCATTAAAGCATTGAAGAAAACGTACATCTGTGAGCAGTGCTCTCAAGGCTTTTTTCTGAAGGAAATATGAGCGGTGCTTGCCTTTGCAAAACTCACGGCCTCAATGCTAGTGTGTTGTGGGTGGTTGCCATGCAGTTGTAAATGTGTTTTGGATGGTTGCTAGGGTATTGCTAGTTGGTTGCTTGCTTGCCCGATTCAAAAAAATCCCTAAATATGCTGGGTACTGCACCAGCAATGCGTAAGTTCTCACTTAACTTGGGACGTAACTACTAGATTGTCAGTGTTTAATTTGGTTGCACCACCTGTTCTTAACGCAAAACCAAACTAGTAGGTCCCAAGCTCTTCCTAAAGAAATGCATAGTTGCATGACGTTTACCTTTAATTATCCAATAAGCAGTTATCTATATTATAAAAAGACATTTATTTTTCAATCTTGATACACTATGCATCCAGAAACAAAAATCTTTAAGAGGTGCCTTCAGCCCCATTGTACCCTATTATAAAGACAATATGTTGTTCTGAAAAAAAATTATTATTGTATCTTATAAAATTATTGGATTTCAATTAAATTGAGAAAACAGAATGTCAAATTTAGTATTTTTAGATATTTTTTCTTTTTATCCCCTTTTCTTTCAATTTGGAATGCCTGATTCCGACTACTTAGTAGGTCCTCGTGGTGACGCGGTTACTCACCTCAGTCTGGGTGGTGGAGGACAAGTCTCAGTTGCCTCCGCTTCTGAGACCGTCAATCCACACATCTTATCACGTGACTCGTTGTGCATGACACTGCGGAGACTCACAGCATGTGGAGGCTCATGCTACTCTCCACGATCCACGCACAACTTACCACGCGGCCTATTGAGAGCGAGAACCCCTAATCGCGACCACGAGGAGGTTACCCCATGTGACTCTACCCTCCCTAGCAACCAGGCCAATTTGGTTGCTTAGGAGACCTGGCTGGAGTCACTCAGCACACCCTGGATTCGAACTCGCGACTCCAGGGGTGGTAGACAGCATCAATACTCGCTGAGCTACCCAGGCCCCAATCCTTAAATTTGTATACATTTTCTTCTCTGACATTTTCCACAGACCCCAGTTTGAAAACCCCTGGTTTAAACAACTTTACAGCTCAAATAATACACAAGTTTTAACAGAAGAAACAATGTGAATTTATACAATTGTAAGCTTTTCATTTCGGCCTTTAAACCCTCCAAAAATTGGGCCCATTCACTTTCATTTTTACTGAAACTTTAATTTTGATGACTTTCTTTCTTCTGCAGAACAGAAATTATGATTTTTAGAATATTTCAGCTCTGTAGATCCATACACTGCAAGTAAATGGGTGCCAAAATGATGATGCTCCAAAAAGCACATACAGGCAGCATAAAATGTCATAATTCAGATGACTCATGTGTTTTAATCCATATTTTCAGAAGTGATATGATAGGTGTGGGCAAGAAAGAGATCAATGTTTAAGTCCTTTTTTTGCTAGACGTTCTCCTCCCTGCCCAGTGGGGGCGATATGCATGAAGAATGTGAATCACCAAAAATACAAGAAGAAGAATGTGAAAGTAATCTGTTTCTCACCCACACCTGTCAAATCACTTCTGAATATATAGATTTAACCACTGGAATCTTATGGATTACTTTTATGCTGACTTATACATACCTGCCAACACTGGCGATTTTATCAGGTTACCGTTTTTCCACCCCTCCTCCCGCTGTACTCGCGATTTACAATTTCTCTTGATAAACTCACGATTGTCCACATCCACACTTTGCATACGGGATCGTCCCGTATTTAACTATGAAATGATGCAACACGTATCGAACCAATACGGGGCGCGATTTGTCCCGTAAACTGGTCAGATGACAACACTGCGAAATCGTTCCAGATTGTTAATTTAATGTTAATATAAGTTGGACATTTTTCATACGGTGGGTAAGGGGTCGTCTCAAAAGTCCACACATTGTGCCGAAACATGCGAATACTGTGGATGGTGTGGTAAGGGACCATCTGAAAAGTCCACACATTGTGCTGAAACGTGCTAATACTGTGGATGGTGTGGTAAGGGACCGTCTGAAAAGTCCACACATTGTGCTGAAACGTGGTAATACTGTGGATGGTGTGGTAAGGGACCATCTGAAAAGTCCACACATTGTGCTGAAACATGCGAATACTGTGGATGGTGTGGTAAGGGACCGTCTGAAAAGTCCACACATTGTGCCGAAACATGCGAATACTGTGGATGGTGTGGTAAGGGACCGTCTGAAAAGTCCACACATTGTGCTGAAACAGCTAATACTGTGGATGGTGTGGTAAGGGACCGTCTGAAAAGTCCACACATTGTGCTGAAACGTGGTAATACTGTGGATGGTGTGGTAAGGGACCGTCTGAAAAGTCCACACATTGTGCCGAAACATGCTAATACTGTGGATGGTGTGGTAAGGGACCGTCTGAAAAGTCCACACATTGTGCCGAAACATGCGAATACTGTGGATGGTGTGGTAAGGGACCATCTGAAAAGTCCACACATTGTGCTGAAACATGCTAATACTGTGGATGGTGTGGTAAGGGACTGTCTGAAAAGTCCACACATTGTGCTGAAACATGCTAATACTGTGGATGGTGTGGTAAGGGACCGTCTGAAAAGTCCACACATTGTGCTGAAACTGTGGATAGGAAAATAAATAAATAATTAAAATAAAGTAAATAATAATAATAATAATAAAAATAAAAAATACATATAATCCAACACAGATGTATACATAAATAAGATAAAGATAAATAATCAAAGAAATAATCCCTTCTTGGATTAAAATGCTTCTTAGAAATAATGTCTTTTCTCCGCTTTCTTTACACCCGTTAGATCCTTTTAAAACACCAGTTGGTCGGATCTGTTTCTTCTTGCTCTAATAAGAGTAATAATAGATGTGTTCGGGCCCTTTTAAAGAAAGATATTGTTTCTAGTCCAGCTGTGTTAACCTTTTGGAATAGTCGAGTTGATGGTGTTATTTAGAAGAAAATTTGGAATATACCGCATAAATATCTAATTACAAACAAAAATCAAAGAAATTTCCTTTAAGATTATCATAAATTCATAAATAACCGAAGAAATAAAAATAATTATATTTTTTATAAGTCATGGGTCATTATTATTATTATTATTAATAACTCCACCGGCTGCCATTCCCCGCATATATGAATCACTTAGCATGCGCATGCTGCTGCTGACCGGAAACAATGGGTTATAGTTAAAAAGTACATCAATATTGATCTTTTTCGCACCAAAAGGGATCATATCGCTTTAGAAGACATTCATTTAAACGCTACAGTTGTATGGATGACGTTTATGCTGACTGTCTGTGATTTTTGGAGCTTCAAAAGTCTGATCACCATTCACTTGCATTTTAAGGACCGACTGAGCTGAGATATTTTTCTATTTTTCTTCAAATGTGTTCTGCTGAAGAAAGAAAGTCATACACACCTGGGATATCATGAGCGTGAGTAAATAATGAGAGCATTTTCATTTTTGGGTGAACTATCCCTTTAAGTTAGACCTTATGCACAGCTGGTGCACCCATTCCCTGGTCTGTAGACATGACTTGGGACCCTTCATCAATGTATGTCTATAGGATTTTTTCATCCATTTTATCGTCCGCCAAGTCTGATCACTTTAAAAAGTGATAGTATACCTATGGTGTCAATGATGCAGGACGAGTATGTGCCGAAGTTATTACCAAATCCCTAACCCTAGCAATATTAATAGTTATCCTTTCCTGATGAAGCACTACAGTACTAATAAACCCAATACAGTTAATTCAGCATTGCAGTGTAGAACAATCACTATCTGAGATTGCCGCATTCAATGTTGTGTTTTTTTGATGGGCCAATCTAAAAAGGAAATTACTCTTGACTTACATTGAGAACAGTCCATGATTAAACTTAATCTATGCCTGCAAATTCACCTAAACTTTTCTGCAGTGCTCTCAAGGCCTGTGGAGGATGTGGAGTCCGGTTGAGGAATGTTCTGCAGGGAGTCAAGGCTCACTATCGGAAAGCAGCTGCTCCAACCAGGACAACATCTCTGAGAAGCAAGACATGTATAGGAAGAGGTGCAGAAAGTCTTCACTTCACAATAAATCTATGGAAGACTGCTGAACTAAATAATGCATTAATGTTTGTGGTTTAATTCAATGGAAAGTTGTTGTGTAAAGTTTGAATAACCATTTATGTTTCCCAGCTGTATCGGCCAGATGGTTCAAACAACTGATATTCCCTCTCAAGAATGTCTCATTCCTAATAAGCTGTTGAAGGAGTCATTGACATCCATTGAAGTGGTAATACAATTTCAGTTTATGTCATCATTCTGCTCAATAATCTGATGTCTGAATGACAGCTCAGTCTTACACATCTCTTGTCTCTTTTCATCTCTCTTTGGAAATGAACAAAGACTCCACTGTGGTTGAAGGACAACACAAATCTGACCATTACAGAAGAGCATGACTGCTTAAAGCCAAATCAAGACCTCAAAATAGAAGAACTCCTAAGCCAGGTGGAGGTGCTTTGGGATGCTCTGCAGAAGAAATATGGAGAGAACGATGAGACCAAACCGACTGAAAAAGAACTATCTGGAGATAAAGCTGCACAGATGATGCCAGAACTCCCACTTTCTAACCATCTCCCACAAAACGCAGAGGAGGGCGGTTCTGGAATGCTTGCAAAATTTCTTGAACTTCTGGATCCCAGGGGTTATGACAAAATGAGTCAGGTAGAGCAAATATCATGACCTCCGTTTTAGTTTTAAGTGAGTATAGTTTATGATAGATCTGTTTAATCATTCACAAACATGATTGCCAAAGAAAAAAAGGAGAAATGTAGAAGAGTCATGCTGCATTTGTGCACAATTTTAGCAAATTAGGACACAAATTAAAGGACACAATACCACTTACACAGTTGTGAATCTGCTTTAGGATGTTCCTGGACTTCAGAATAGCCCAGAAATGGCTGAGGCTGGAGAAATATCACTGGATCTACAAGGAGATCGAACTGATCAGAAGAGCTTACAGAAGCATGACCAAACCACAGAGGAGCTACAGAGCTCGGTAAAGCTCTGTTGGTTGCGTCCAACATCTACCTGATTTCTTGAGATGAATGAATGAAATGCATGATATTTCACTAATAGCGAAGGCCATTACAAGGCTTTGAACGCTGCTAATGGACTTTTCTTGATCTATATGTATAGATTGACCCCCAAATATTTTTTGGACACTTAAGACATGTAAAAATGTATGGTAGTCATTGAGTAGGTAACAAAATATCAAAACAAGTGCCATTTCTTGAATGAAAGACAGCACATGCATGTCACTTTGTAGCAAAATGATATTACGTGGTTCATTACCTGTATTGTGACAGTTTCGAGGTGAAATGTCCACTGTGTGGCGCTAAAAGTGAGTGAACTGTTCTCCTAAACAGATGAGGTTTTTAAGGTTAATATTCTATCGAGTTTTAAATCAACAAAACCGACCTCCCTTTCCTAAACCTTAAACCTAAACCTTACCGAAAGTGTCAAAAAAATATATATGTGAGATCAAAAACAAAACCTCGTCATTTTGTGGTGCTTCGATGACACTTACGGCTCACATATCGACTTGCTTGCTCTTCAGAACTCGTACCCTGGTCCTTTGCATCGCAAGTGCAATGCTCCATCAGTCGAGCTACTGTGCAATTTATTCATAGCTTGTAAATGTAGTCAGTTATGTAATGCAAATGTTAAAATGCAAAGAGTTAGAGTTAGAATTATGAACCAATAACCTGACATTTTACTCATGATTTGTGTGAGAGAAAATAAAAGGGAATCTAGTGTTCATTTCACCAGGAAACTGCTGCAATGCGTACAACAAGCCACGTAAAAATTATTCTGCAAAAATGTAGGTATAGTAACGTGATTCTACAAGCAAAAAAAAAATTTTTTTTGGTTGCCGAACATGTTGTTCACAGTTAATGTGTTTCTGAGCATATGGGGGCCCTAAGTGAAATTCTACTTGGAGACCCCTGTCACATCTAGCTACAACTCTCTCCTTGCAGTTACATTCTCTCTTCCCTATCGGGCCACAAGGGGGCCCCCTATAACTGTCTAATTGAGCCATAACAGCTGCCTAGGTCTTAGTCGCAGCTTTTCGTATATTTAGAAAAAAATAAATCAATTAATTAAAAAAACTGGTGGCTCAGGGGGCCCTAAGCTGCCGCTTATACCACTTATAGCTAGAAACGGCCCTGTCACTCTTTTAAGACACCTGTGTGAATTTGAGTGGAACTGACTTCATACATCCACTAAAAATCACATTTAATGCCAGTTGGTAAATTAAAAGTGGCTCAGAAATGTGAAGTTGTGTGTACATGTCCAAATACTTTTTAGGGACGCTATGTTTTTAGGGACACTATGACACTATTTCAACCACATATCAGGTGATGTTTAAAGTAAATGTTTGTTTTCTTAGCTGTCTACTTTAACATTACGGATCAACCAGCATCTCTCCCGCTGTGCTGAACTCAGTATGGACCTCCTGGACATTGAGACAGACATGGCTGTGCTCTGTGACTCTGACCTCAGTGGACTGGAGGGGCTACGAGAGCAGCAAGATGACCTAGAGGTCAGATGATCAGATCACTAAATAAATGTTAATAGATGTTAATTAGTGCTGCAACAACTTATCGATAAAATCAATAATAATTGCTAAAGAAATTAATCGGCAACAAGTTTAATTATTGATTATTCTGAAATATGTGGCATGCACAGAGAAACTCCATCAGTAACGTCACTTTACAGTAGTGAATAATGCATTTGCATGATAAAACTTGTTTGAAAAATGGCGTAGACAAGTTGTTGCTTAAAAAAAAACCCAACAACAATGCAAGTTGTGCACTGGAGCACTTTACGTTAAACACTTAAAGCATACAGTTTAATGTGGGCCAGCTGCCGGTGATTGCGCCATTTGATGCACTTGAGAGTTGTCCATAACTTGTATTTAACTTTTATTTTCCACATTTTATAATGTATAAATGAAAATTCGAAATTAGACACGTATTTCCATTTCGCAAAACTGACTGTGTCAATCAAAACAACTGCAACAGAGACAGGGTGCACAATCATTCTGATCAAAATGTGCTGTTTGATAAACACTGGATTTGGACATCACATTTAGGTTTCAATTTAACTGTAATTAGGGGCGTGGGTAGCTCAGCGAGTATTAACGCTGACTACAACAACTGGAGTCGTGAGTTCGCATCCAGGGTGTGCTGAGTGACTCCAGCCAGGTCTCCTAATCAACCAAATTGGCCCGGTTGCTAAGGGAGGGTAGAGTCACATGGGGTAACCTCCTCGTGGTCGCTATAATGTGGTTCTTGCTCTCGGTGGGGCTCGTGGTGAGTTGTGCATGGATGCTGTGGAGAATAACGTGAAGCCTCCACACGCGCTACATCTCTGCGGTAACGCGCTCAACAAGCCACGTGATAAGATGCGCGGATTTATGGTCTCAGACGCGGAGGCAACTGAGATTCGTCCTCCGCCACCCGGATTGAGGCGAGTCACTACGCCACCACAAGGACTTAGAGTGCATTGGGAATTGGGCATTCCAAATTGGGAAGAAAAGGGGAGAAAAAAAATTACCGTAATCGAAATCCTATTCAGTATATAGTGCAATAAATAATATTTTAGAAGTACAGTAACTTTAAAGAGTCCCTTATACAGTATATCTAAAATGAAGACATTACAACATTCTACCTCTTACCAGCTAACACTTAGATTGTGCTATTTTTTTTCTTTATTAGCATTTTTAATTGAGTAGTTTAAAATGTTCTGCTGCTTCCAAACTAAGGACAAAAAGGTTAACTACATGTACATTATATTGTAACATGTACATTTTAAACCTTTCTTTACACAACATATAGCAAACAATCCAGCCTGATCTCATGAAAATTATGCTACCATAGCAACATTTTTGCAAATTAAATTATGTGCCTCAAGACACATTTTGCCGCAGTTTCCCAATGAAATGTC
Source organism: Myxocyprinus asiaticus (assembly GCF_019703515.2). Taxonomy (NCBI): domain Eukaryota; kingdom Metazoa; phylum Chordata; class Actinopteri; order Cypriniformes; family Catostomidae; genus Myxocyprinus; species Myxocyprinus asiaticus. The sequence goes on along the minus strand of NC_059380.1, from coordinate 2,856,180 downwards.
CAGCAGGGGGCGCTAAAAATGATGGTGTCGTAATCAGATAAGGTTTTTAGGGTGAATATTAGATGGAGGTTTTAATGAGTAAAACGTACCTCCCTAACCAAAAACTTAAACCTAAACCTGACCAAAAGTGTCCTAAAAGATAAAGGAGAGGTGAAGAAAACAGACTTTCTTACCCTTAATCAACACCTAAACCTTAACTGATTGCTGCCAAGAAAAGGAAATGCGACATAAAAAGCAAATTTTTTGAAGCAACTACATCATTTCGTGTGGCTTCTATAGCACTTCGTCTCTCATGACAACTTGCGTGCTTGCCTGGACTTGAACCGCATACTTCAGAATCCAAAATCTAACACTCTATTAGGTGAGCTACCGCAGAAGCTAATCACATTGGAATAAGTGTGTAAATGCAGGTGAGTCTGTAATACAAGCATTAAAATGTATTGTTTTTCAACTGATGCGTTATAGTAAAAGTGTTTCGATATTATAACATAGCAGTGTGTGAGTAATAGTGTGAAAAATTAGTGTTTATAAATTCATAATCAGCTGTTGTACTCATGATTTGAGTGAAAGTGAATTAAACGCACAGTTGCTGTAGCACCTCTAGTGTTCATTTCACCAGGAAACTGCAGCGAAACAGAGCGCGGCACGTAAAGCTCGGTTTTCAAAAATGTCCTTAAAGTAACGTTCATTCTATGAGACTAGGTTGATACAATCATATGCTTTTTAACAAAATATAGGAAATTTGCTGTTTTTTATACGATTAATCGAAGAAATAATCGATGATTAATCGATTATCAAAATAAATTAGTTGCAGCCCTAATGTTAATCACTAATTGAATAACCTCAGAACAGTAACTAACCTATATTTGTAGTAGTTTCATGATGGGACTTCTTCACCTTTTTTTTTCTTTTTTTTTTTTTAATCCCAATTTGGAATGCCCAATTCCCACTACTTAGTAGGTCCTCGTGGTGCCGCGGTTACTCACCTCAATCCGGGTGGCGGAGGACAAGTCTCAGTTGCCTCTGCTTCTGAGATCGTCAATCCGCGCATCTTATCACGTGGCTCGTTGTGCATGACACCGCAGAGACTCACAGCACGTGGAGGCTCATGCTACTCTCCGCAATCCACCCCCTCATCACGTGCCCCATTGAGAGCGAGAACCACTAATCACGACCACGAGGAGGTTACCCCATGTGACTCTACCCTCCCTAGCAACCGGGCCAATATGGTTGCTAAGGAGACCTGGCTGGAGTCACTCAGCACACCCTGGCTTCGAACGCATGACTCCAGGGGTGGTAGTCAGTGTCAATACTCACTGAGCTACCCAGGCCCCCCGAATTCTTCACTTTTAAATACTTGCTGAGTTTAAACGCAATATTAAAATATTTTTAGTTTGCCTTAAAAGGGATTTTTGGATTTCGATTCTTCCCAATACAGCCTAAATTGGGTTCAATTAAAAAGATATTTCACTTTTATTTTAAGGTAATAAACCCAACATTTTGACCCAGTTGTTAGTGGGTTCCCTGTTGAAAAGACCAGCATTTATTGTGTTTTGGATGCTGGCCCCTGCATAGACCTTATTCACAGCAGCGCCATCTTTGATTTTTAATGGGAATGACAATGAGAATGTGAATGGTAGGGATAGACTTACAGTCTCTTCAATGGGCTGTACTGCAGTTTAAAGTGTTTTTGGATTGTTCCGTGGACAAAACATTTAAAAAAATATCTTTCTGAGAACATTCAGTGGACACAAAACTCCAGACAACATGAGTTGTGGAAAATCAGATGTGATCTAAGAGCTTTATACAACTTTATTCCAATCATGCCATTGAAGAGATGGTAAGTCTATCCCTCACAGCCTCGTTGTCATTCCCATTAAAAAATCAAAGATGACGCTAACGTGAATATGGTCTATGGAACGCTGGTGTGCTTGTGTCCCAGCAAGGCTTCTTGACTAACTTATTAACCAGCAAGACGTCCTTGGTTAACCAGCATCATTAGAAAGTCCATGCTGGCCGACCAGCTTCACCAGCAAAGTTCTACTAATGAACAGCATAGCTGTAGCCTGCTGGTCCGCCAGCACCAAACCAGAATAAACCAGCCTGGACCTGCATTGGAATGCAGGTCTGAGCTGGTCTTTACAGTAGTGTTGTCATGTTGTTTAACAACAATTCTTTCTCATAAAGGCTCACTATCACAACATTGAGGAAGAGGTACGGGACATGGAGAGACTAGCCAGTCAACTGCAGGTTCCTCCCCCAGAACAGAGAGACCTGCTCAGGGAAGAGGTTCAGGCGATTCTGCAGGCTTGGGAGGAAGTAGGCCGCAACATGGCCGAAAACAGAGGCCGCCTGTTTTTCCTGAAGTTCCACCACATTCAGGACTTTTTCAAAAACCATCTTGCCATGATGTAAGTAGTGAAAGCTTGTAGCCTGCACAGTTTTTATTTGCATCATTAATAAAATATGTTATATTAATTAACTTATTTGATATTTCGACACTGTCTCCCTGCTTGTTTACTGTAGTACGTGGACAGAAAACACAAGAACGTATGTCCTCCATGGCACTGCTGCCCGGAGAGAGAGTGAAGTTGCAGAAATGCATTGCAGGATTGAAACAAAGCTGGATGAGTTTAACAAACTGGCTGCAGCTGGACAAACACTTATACAAGAGGAGACTCAGTTTAAAGACATTGTGAGTTTGTGCTAGATTTACTCACTAAATATATGGTGTCCATATGTGTCCATCGGCAGGATGTCCATTGTGATGTGTTTTTGATAATAATTGTTCTGCCTCCAGATCAAGGAGAGGACAGATGAGTTGCAAAGCATGCTAAGATGGATCCAGGTCAATTGGCGGACTCAAAGAGAGCAACTTAAAGGGGAACAGAATGAGAGACCAGAGAGAACAAATGATCTTGTCCAACAGAAGGTTTTTAGATTTTATTTTTTACATGACTCACATTACTAATAATAACAAAATAATGAAAATAATGTACAGTCAGTATGTCATTATCTCAAAATAAACGCTGACTGAGTGGTCAGGACCCCGACATGAATCGAAGGGGTCTTTTATCACTCTGAATGGGTTTATTTTGAGATAATGACTGGCTGACTGTACATTATTCCACTAATTATCTGGTTACTTACCAAATAAATATTTTAAAGGGTTCAATACAAGTCAGGCTCAGTCGACAGCATTTGTGCCATAGTGTTGATTACCACAAAAACAAATTTCGACTCATCCCTCCTTTTCTTCCAAAAAAAGAATAAAGAAAAAAATAGCAAAAATTTAGGTTACAGTGAGGCACTTAAAATGGAAGTGAATGGGGCCAATTTTTGGAGTGTTTAAAGGCAGAAATGTGAAGCGTATAATTTTATAAAAGCACTTAATTTTATTCTTCTGTTAATAACATTTGATGTATTATTTGATTTGTAAAGTTGTTTAAATCATCGTTTTTACAGTCGTTTTTGGGTTTACAGTGTTACGTCATCATGGCAACGGTGTTGGATAGAATTTTACACAGAAAATTTAGTAAGTGATTTTATCACACTAAAATCATGTTTACACACATATTGTTTATGTCTTGTGGCTATACTTTTGAAACAGTGAGTATTTTAATGTATACGGATTGGCCCCCATTCACTTCCATTGTAAGTGCCTCACTGTAACCCAGATTTTTATTTTTTTTAAAGGAGGGGCGATTTGAAATGATTTTGTGGTAATCAACATTATGCAACAATTGCTGTCGATTGAGCTTAACTCATACTGAACACTGATTTTCCTTTAATAGTCACTAAATAATGATTTGAGATTAAATATTGTCTTTATGTGAGAAGAAAGAGACCATAGAGTCTCCAGAAACAGCTGAATTCCAAGTCTGGTTTGCGTCAAGAGTTCTGTTGGCGTTTTATTTTTCCAAAATTACGTCTGACTGCTCATTGTTCTGCTTTTTACACGACTACTTGCCAAATAAATAAATGGACATGAACTTGCAATACCTGGATGACTGATCTGATATCACTTAATCCCTGAACGTGCATTCATTATTCAGAAATATTTGACTGGATAGTACAACTAACAATGCAATCAGAATCAAGCATTCCAGAGAGCCAAATAATAATTTGAAATAATGCAGCATGCATCTTTCATGTCTAAATGATTGCTTATATTTTTCCTTGTGTAGACTATGCTTCTCAAAAAAATGCCGTCAGATAGTCTGTGCATTGTAAACAGAGAGGGAATAGGAGGCACTATTAAAACAGAACCCTCTCAAAACAACTGCAAACAAAAGACTGGGAGTCAAGATGTGTCCAGTGTTGTAAGTCAGGAGTCCTGCCTTGCAAAGACATCCCTTGGCTCAAGCATCTGTCTCATTTTGAGCTTTGATGAGCAGTCCTCAGAGATCAACCAAGTGACAAAGCAATGGTCACCTAACAATAATGAAGTACACTGCATCACAAATGACATTACATTATCAACCCCGAAAAAGGAACAAATAGAAGAGTCCACAAGCAACATTCATGTGCACACACAGCAGTTACAAGACAACAACCCAATGCAAATGCAACAGACACTAGAGATGCTTCCAAATGTATCAAGCATCAGTGAAGAGACAGAGCACAAGTCATCTTGTGGATTTATAGCACAGGAGCATAAGTCAACAAACAACACCAATCAAGGGCAACCAGTCCAGTCACCAAGCCAATCGTCCCCATGTAATATTCAACCATCCTTTTGCAACCCTCTTGCAGAAGATCTGCGATCACCTGTCAATAACCAAATGCCCTTGCAACTCTCACCAAGCATGGATCAGATACAAAATCCAGAGCTATCAGTCATGCATCAAGTGCAAAACCAACAGTTACCAAGATACAACAAAGAGTGGACAAAACAATCGCACAGCGATCGAGCAACAAACAAAACGCCATCAGATAAACTTCAAGTCTTAGAGAACCATAGCAATGACCTCCTGCATCAGGAAGAGCCAGCTGAAGTCACTCATAGAGTAAGTATGACTTCAAATTACAAGTCGAATTTAATGCTCTAACGCAAGCAAATGATTCAATATTTCACGCTGTTAACACATTTATTAATTTTGACATTATAACAGTTTCATACTGTGTCACCGAGTATGTTTACATGCACAGCAATACTGATAACTACCATAAATATTTTTTTCCAAAAAATCTGACAACGCAAGGAAACGTCTTTACATTAGATTTGAAATCATCTGATTATTGTCTAATTTTGAAGTCAAAACATAAACAGGCATGCTCACAACATTATGAATATGCCGGTTCAATTGCTGTTCAGGTGTTTAAATGAAGAGCCAAATCAGGGTAATGGGCAAAAATCTACCCGTGTCAATCGGTTTATGCTTAAACAGTTTATGACCATACCCTGATAAGGGAAAACTGTTGAAGGTGTTTGTATGACCTTATTCGTTGTCAGTTTATTAAGCATAAGTTAGCTCATTTTCATGCACAGCAGTACGCTGATTACTACCAAAAATCAGTTTATTCAAAAAATGCAACAATGCATGAAAACCGCGTCTACATGAGATTTGAAATCATTGGGTTATTCTCTTAACATCAAAACATAAACAGACATGTGCACAACTCTTGCGCACATTGAATAAGCTAGAAATAATGCCTTTATAGGTGTTTACATGCAGCGCTAAATCGAGGTAATGGCCAAAAATTGACCTGTGTCAATTGGTTTATGCTTAAACCGTTTATGACCGTACACCGATTAAAGGAAAACCGTATAAGTCGTTTTCATGACTACACACGTTGTCGGCATATTTAGCAAATTCGTGTAAGACTGTCCATGTAAACATGCTAAAATTTTGCGATTTCTAAATCCTCACCCTCTTTACGGGTCATTTATTAATAAATCATCTTAGATGTGACGTTTAATAAAAATAAGGTCGTGCATTCTTGTATGGTGGAATTTAATCATCAAGAAGCTTAAGAAGTAAAATATCACCCACGAGCGAAACATCACCATTCATAGAAATGCATAATGACTTTAAGTGAGCCAAGTCCTCTGTCTGAGAGTCCTGACGCACAGCGGAGGACTCTCGTATCACCCTGAAGGGGTTTATTTTGCGATAACCACTTGACTGTGCATTATTCAGCTTATTACAAGACTACTTGCCAAATAATCAAATAAATGTACATGAAACATTGATTTGAGTTGAAATTATTTTATTAGCTTACTTGGAAATCGAGAAGCAGGAGACATGGCTCACAGTACCCAGATGAGCCGTCTGATACGTGGATGTGCGATTGTCCAGAGCAATGTCGGACCGCTGGATGGTGCCATTGACCAATCAGAATCGAGTATTTAAGAGAACCGTGTATTAAGTTGTTGCAACCTAGTGAAAGTGAAACAAGTAAATGTCGAAACATACTCTCATACGCTTTTAGCTATGCCAGCTCAATTTAGTGCGTTTTTGTGATCTAAAATGTGTTGGACCGCTTTTCACAACACAAGTATGTACTGCATTCTCAACGTTCCCACAAGGGGCGCTATTGGAGACGTTAGTGTGAACTGTCCAATTCTACAGTGAGTTTTCTCTTTCAAGCCAGCTACAGTCACAGTGAAGCAACAGTTTGTCAAGAATATTGCTGAGCAATTAAGTTAAAGTTAATATATTTATAGCAACCTACCTCAATCATAACACATCCAGTTAAATGGCACAGACTTTTGAAGGTAACTCTATCAATGCAATGCGTTGGCCAAGTGCTTAAATCTGCATATGCGTACTTGCGTAAAGTAGGTCTCTGGCCTAAAGAGCGCTGTTGCACAAATCAACGTTATGTGCAGCATCCACACAAATTGACGCACCAAATAATTTAACACTGGCCTAATTTTGTTAGTTTTCTCGGAACTGAATGCGTTAACACATTTGTGTTGTACTAAAACATTTTAATCGACTGACAGCCCAAAAAACAGTGTGTACAGTTTCAAGCTCATACCAAACTTAGCTCAAAGATTGCTAACAAACCAGGCATGCATGTGCTTATTATTCTCCCTGCTCTGTACATCCTGTCCCATATGGTATAAGAATGATCTCATGATTAAGTTTCCATGGCGTCTCCCACTTTGAAATGCCCCCTGGTGGTGTGCAAGTGTAAGAATGCACTGTTAAGCCCGCCAATCCCAAAGCATGGGATTTATTAACTTGGCATGCAATCAAATTAGTCGTGCTTCGGCTATTGCCATCACAGCTGCTGGTTACGTATGCATTCGAGATCCATACGTTATTTTAAAGTCCTCAGAATGTGTGTGGGCCTTTATTAGCTGGCTATGCAATATGGGTTTGTTTTTATGAGACTGTAAGTTGCATCCCAGCAGGAACGCTTGACCTATCTAGCTAAATGTTTGCGTTTGTCTCTGTCTCTGGCAGGTGTTCACGTATTTGCATGTCTCAGACAATTACAAATCCCCATCACATGCTGCCGGGGAGGGTATAACAACCTCTGCCTTATGTTCTCCATCAGTGTCCCTTTCTTCCACTCATTCGTCCTCCTTACACTCGCAAAATGTCACAACTGACGGAGGGACTGTCTGCAACCACAAGAGATTCAAGGCCAGTTCTGTGTTCTCGCTGAAAGAGCCGATCAGAAGCAAGAAGGGTGAGCGTCGAAGGCACTCCACGCTTGGCAACATAAGATCGGAAAGATCTGGCGAACCTTCAAACATTTTCAGGCAGAGGTGTAACACTTGGCCAGAAGGGGAGAGGAGAAGTCAGGAAAGTCAAGTGAACTCCAGACCTCAGGTGCTCATTAAAGAGAGTATGCTACCGGTGTATTCTGTCAATTATGACAAGCCTACCACTTTTCCAGGTGACAATTTGCCTAAAACTATCAAGACTCCAAGCAGACCAGTTAAAAACATCTGCTCTTATCTGTCTCTGGGATCCACACTTAGCTTCAGTCTTCCCAAGAGATTTCACAACAGAGTCTCAGACTTGGAGAACAAAGAGAATATTGGACCTGCCCTTATTTATGACAACCCATCTGACTCAAAGAATCAACCATTGTGCTCATCTCAAACTCCAGTGGAGCTAGAACCAGTGATTTACACTAAACAAACTGAACTGCACCCTAATGAGGTTTGTGAAGACTTGACTTTGGAAGACTTGGAAGAAACAATCAATGATGTTGAGGATGTACATAACCGAACTTGTGAAAAAACAGAACCTGTGTTGATGCAAGCGAGGGTCGCCACACCAGTTGAACACCCCCCGTTGCAACACAGTGGGCCTGACAACCAGAAACCAGCTCTGAACAGCTGTAATGATTCCTCCAGCCATCACAAAGTCAACACTGCTGCCAGCCCTTCTTCATCAACCTGTGGTCATAAATGCCTCAGTGTTTACACAAAAATACACGACCTGAATGGTCACTTATACCATGCATTCAAACACAAGAAGATGAGCTCCCCGTCGCACACCTTGTCAAATGGTCAGGAGGCCTCTGGCTATCGTAAGAGCGTCCGAGTCATAAACTGTGGTGTGAGAGACTGTGCAGTGTGTTTCAATGACACAGTGAAAGAGAATGAAGAGATGAGAGTAACCTGTGCAGAGAAGCCTGACATCAACCTGGAGGCGGTCCTTCAGCCGGGTCACTGGCTTTTCCAACAGGAGGAAGAGGAACTGAAAGATATCTGGAGAGGAAGAGTGGGTAATCTCACCTCTAACAGCACTGTGGAATCAAATATGGATGAAGAGACAGGTAAGTGTTAAAAATCAGGAAAATGTTGAATCTATTTAATATTACTGTCCTACATCAATATTGTACTAAGATATTAGATCTGTGCCATCACAGAAAATGAGTTAGTGCTGTTCTTTGTAGACAACATATGGTTACACTAAAGTGTCATATTCATATCAGGAGTGTCTAGACATGTGACCTGCTTAGGTGTGATGGGATTAGGAAATAGCTCCATCTGTTGGACATGAGGCATCACCATGTTTTTAAAGCACTTGTAATCAATACTTTCAAGGAATATTCCTGGTTCAAGCTCAACCAACAGCATTTGTGGCATAATGTTGATTACCACAAACATGCATTTTGACTCGCCCCTCCTTTCTTTAAAAGTAAAAATCTGGGTTACAGTGAGGCATTTACAATGGGAGTCAATGGGGCCAATCCATAAACAAATTCACTGTTTCAAAAATATAAACACAAGACATAAACAATATGTGTTAACATGATTTTAGTGTGATAAAATCACTTACTAACAGCATCTGTGGTAAGTTATAGACAATTTTACTACTTCATTGCCGTGACGATGTAATGTCAACAAACCGTAAACCCTAAAATGACTGTAAAAATTACAATTTAAACAACTTTACAGCTGAAATAATACACAAGTTTTAACAGAAATATTAATGTAAATGCTTTAATAAAATGATAAGATTCACATTTCTGCCTGTAAACCTTCCAAAAATTGGCCCCATTCACTTCCATTGTAAGTGCCTCACTGGAACCTCGATTTTTGCTTTTTTTTAAAGACAGTGAGGGATGAGTCGAAATGAGTTTTTTGTGGTAGTCAACATTATGCTACAAATGCTGTCGATTGATCTTAACTTGTATTGAACCCGGAATATTCCTTAACATTTTTATTTCACAGCTATGAATAATAAAATATCTGTAAGTCGCAATAAATGTACAAAATGAGGCGGCTTATGGAAGTTTATAAAATGAATTCTAGGGACAGAGGAAGAGAATAAAAGCAGGCCTGTAATTGTATTAGATATTTTTATGCTCTAATTATTAATCATAATATATATGTTCTTTATTAAACTGATTTATACTCAAGGCTGTAATAATGATGGAACCTCATGAGGATAACAGGGAAATTGATTGCCATGCTTGGCAGCTGTATTTAAAAAAATTAGGCCAATGTTTCCCTTTGGACTTGAAATGTGCTTAACAAATGAGTAGTTGAGCGGGTATATGATTTGGCACATGCAAATTTACAGTGAAATGCAAATTAATGTTTATTTCACAATTTCCCTTTTTAATTGCAGGGTTATCAATCAATACCAACTGGGGACATGTAACCCATGCACTCTATGGATGAGATGGTCTTAATTTGATCATGTAACCAACTCATATCAATGAGATGGATTATCGTGGATCAGTTACCCTCCACTTTCATGGATAGAGTGGTTTTGGACACCTCACCATTTATCTGCTGTAGATTTAATAACTGATTAGTTTATTTGTATTGTTCTCTACATCAGTGTGGTACATGTAGTGAAAAACTGCCAGTGTTATGGTTGGAGAACCATCAGGGGTTCTCAAACTTTTCAGGCCAAGCACCACCTTTGATCAAATCAGAACATCCAAATACCACCAAGTCAAGGGCGGACTGGCCATCGGGAGAACCGGGACTTTTCCCGAAGGGCTGGCCACAAAATTGGGCCGAATGGGCATAAGCTGAAATGGGCCGCCACATTATGCAGAATGGATAACCTCACATGTGTTACCTCACATGGATGGCATTCCCAAACCCAAAATGCTGGAGTAAGACCACATTTGTTAAACGAGCCCTGGATAACCTAGTCCATAATTCTAGAAACTCTTCAGATGAAACGCATGTTAATCTTCTTCTAAATAGATATGTTGATGGTGTGAATTATTCTTATCAGTTAAAATGTGTTATTTTTTGTTTCATGACCCTTTAAGTGCTTTTGCTTTTTCACTCATTACAAGAAAACATCTAGTAAAACACAGACAAAAATCATATCAATACTCATATTTTGATTCATTAATTAAGTTTTCTTAAATGCATTTTAGCAACATTGCAAAAATGGTACCAGATTATCCTACTCAAATGCATGTGACTTCAAATGAACAAAAATTAGGTCAGAGGTAATCTGAAAGTAATCAGATTAGATTAGTAATTCAAGAGATTACATAACTGATTACATTCTACAGTACCAGATTACAATTCCAAAGTAAACTTCCCAGCACTGCTCACACACATTCATACAATTAGATGTACAGTATATTCTTCATAAAACTACATTTATTTTTGTCAATTAAATGAATGAATGAATGAATGAATGAATGTTACATTTATATAGCTCTTTTCAGACACTACACTCAAAGCGCTTTACACAGTGAACAGGGGACTCTCCTCAACCACCACCAGTGTGCAGCATCAACCTGGATGATGTGACAGCAGCCATAGTGCACCTGTACGCTCACCACACACCAGCTATTGGTGGAGGAGAGAGTAGAGTCATAGAGCCAGTTAATGGATGGGGATTATTAGGAGGCCATGATTGACAAGGGCCAATGGGGGGAATTTGGCCAGGACACCGGGGTTACACCCCTACTCTTTGGGATTTTTAATGACCACAGAGAGTCAGGACCTCGGTTTAACATCTCATCCGAAGGACGGACGTCTCATCCTAATCTTAAAGATAATTTTGATGGTGTGTGTGTGTAATCTGTTGAAGAACCCTATCAGAGCAGCATCTAATATAAACACACACACTTAAAGTAATATCTAGAAGTTTTGCAAAACAATTCAAACATGCTATTATTTAAAAAAAAGTTGGGAAATTGGAGCAAAATAGCCTTAACACTTATCTTAAAACGGTCTAGAGACCCTTGGTTCACATTCACACCGCAGCTGAATGTGGCCCAAATCTGATTTTTTCACTCACATGTGACACAGATCTGTTCATTGGATGAGAGTGTGAACAGCCACAAATTCTTTGATTCTGACATTTTCAAATCTGATCTGGGCCACCTTCATATGTGGAAATAAATCGGATACGTATCTGGTTTTTTTCTCGATGCGCCTGCCTTCAGTCTGAACAGCCAGGTCAGATTTGATGTGAATGTATTAACTCAATATTCGTCTCTTTCATGCTTGATTTACAGCGTAATATGCCTGTTGTGGTTTAAAAAGATTAATTGCAAGTTAAATCTTTTCTAGTTAATGCAGAGGTAGATTTGGCCTATGTAACGCCACTCTTTGCTCATGTCACTCGAGTAGAAAACAGCTTTCATATTTCTCAAACTGTTTCAAAACACAAATGCAAGCACGTCAATGAAATATTTACAGATAACTCTTAACTTACACATCTATAATGCAATTTTTCCTGCTGTCCTTCGATTTTACGATGTCTCGCTTATAATATTACATGCTTGAGCTTCAACTGGTTATTCAATTCCACCACATGACTGCAAATAACTATTTAAAATTACTTTATGACTTTATTTTTCTGGTCTACCATCTCTTGCTGATATTTTATTTGATAGTTAATTATACATATGTTACATGTTTGGGTTTGTTATACGCATACGGGTCAGTTAACCAGTGTCGGCTGTTCAGACCAGTGTTTGGTATGATCTTACATTTAAAATGTTGTGTGAACAACCTAACAAAAAAATGTGATTTGACCAGAAAATCAGATTTGAGCCACAGTCAGCTGCGGTGTGAACGTAGAAGTCCTGTCAGACTAGTTGCATTATTGATGCCATGCTCAAGATTATAATAAAAGGCCACTCGTTTTGTTGATTGCCTCAAAATACAATGCTAATGGGCTACTTTTTAGATTGAAAAATAAAGGTTTTTTAAAACAATATTTAAATTTCCGGTAGCACAAGTTGCCAGGGGCAGCGCCAGTGAATTTTGATTGCTGGTGCTGAAGATGTGCTTAATTACTGACGAGGGAGCAACAGAAGTTAAATCTCTATGCTGCAGCCTCATTAAAACAGGCAACACACTTTCAGGGTTGTTTTCAGCTTTTTACAGTACTGTCTGAAGCACAGATACAGCAAAACAGTGTAACCTTTTAATTCTGGTGACTTTAGGAGCAGCGTTTTTACCTTTTCACAAGTATATATCTTGTGTAGCAATTAATGTAACTATGGGTTACAAAGTATTGATACAAGAGAGATACACTAGTTAAAGTTTCTCAAAATCGGCTACCTTTAAAAAAAATAGCCTGCTGTGGCAGGACCACTGGTATCAGATGGTATTACTGTGGCATTGATGTACACCAAGGTATTTACATAGTACTCCAATGTACATGTAAAAAACATGCAATGATACTTTTTGATACCTGTTTGATTGGAAAAATGGCTTTACCTTGAGTTGTTTAAAAGCTGCACAGCAGGTGTTGAACTTAATAAAGACATTATTCATCGCTGTCAAATGAAGGATGCATTTGCAGGTTTGGTTCAAAATATCTCCGTCACCATATGAACGGGGAGAGCCGTAAACATGTTGCAAAATCGTCCGTGACTTCTCTTAAAAACAGCCATTTTTAATCGTAGTAATCTCCACACTATGTTCACTCCAATAGGGTTGTTGATTGTAAAACATGTTGAACATTAGCGGACAGGCAGCCAATTCATTAAGTTATGTGCTGTTCCCTCACAAAAACAGATTATTATTCTTGTCTCTTGTCTCCTATCCAGTGAACCACCATAAAAAGATCTACGGTATCACTGCGTTATGCTTTTTTTGCAAACTTTGTAGGCTCGCCTTGGTTAAAGGGCTCTGGTTGTTACAAAGCAGGGTCCAGGCTGCTACGTTAGGGGGGTTGCTCCACCATTACTGAGAGAGAGAGTTGTTGTGAGCAGCCTGATCTCACATAAAGTTCGGCAAGCGTGTGCCGATTTTTCTTTAGCCGAAATCGGTATACGTTGACCAAATTTGAAAACACTGTCTCCAGAGACTAAAGCGGTGTTTCAGAGCATATAAACAAGTGTGACATACATTTATATCCACGAGAGGTCGCCAGAAGCCAGTTGTAAAAATAATTATTCTCAACTGAACAGGGTGTAAAACAGTGAAGAGAAATGCTTATTTTATTTAATGTACCCTACAATAAAAACCCAAATCTAACCATAACCATTAGTAGAGACAAAATGCAATGTCAGGGATAAAAATGCAGCCTCCTTATCACGCTCATGATTGTCTATACAAACATGATTAATTCCTCATTTGAATGGGGATTGATCTGTGGTCTCCCATGCAACTGATGCAACGTGCTAACATTCATGCCACGAGGGAAAGTATTTGTTGTTGAGTCATTCCAAATATGTCCAATGGCAGATAGGGCATGTCAGTGAGTCGACATCCTGTTGCCGATCCTAGGGTACCAGAACTTTCGGAAACAGCATGCCGACTTCCTGTGTGATCATGTTGTTGTGAGACATGCAGTTGGAGTGAGTGCACTTAATACATTTTCAACAGTTAAGTTTACCTCCTCATCTGCTCTGTGTATCATGACAGTGAATATTCCACTTAATTGTTTTCATTTCTGTTTTTACGGAATGAGAAATGCTCCAATGATACAGTGCGTGAGCTGTCTGAACGATTCGGGCCATTTTGCTAAACTGTTCGATTTATTCTTTGAAGGAATCGACTCAAATGACTAAATCATTTGTAAATCGGGCATCGCTAGTTCTGATTCTAAACAGGTGATAGAGATACGGGACACACGACATGATTGCTAAAATATTGTCAGGGAAAATGTTTCTTCATACGCTCTTAATACAGAGGATAATCTGCTGGCTGTTACAAACATTTGCTGGGGGTGCTATGGACTTTCCTGGGGAGGCTGAAGCACAGGCTAGCCCCTCTGCACGTTGCAGTTTGAGAACCACTGGCCTAAACAACTGAGGTTTGAAATTGTCATTTCATATTCCCAACGCCAGAGGGCATCCTCATCATGTTTGTGCTCAATGTACTTACAAGGTAAGCATGCAAGAATGGTCAACCAACGAACAGTAAAAAATGCACTTCTGCACATACTAGAGTGGCCAGACGTCCCATTTATCCCGGGACAGTCCCGTATTTAAGCACTTTTTCAAGTGTCCTGACTTATTCTGAAAAAATCGTATTTTGTCCCGTATTTCCCCTCTCCTAAAATTTCTCTATCGCCTATGCTAAATGTTAAGGAAGCGTGCATGTACATTTAATGAGGATCTTCAAAAATAGTTTACATTTCTAAAAAAGGAGTAAGAGACAGAGCCTAGTAAAGTGAGGTGAGAGATTTGTGGAGCTCGCTTTTCCATCGCCCATGGAGGCCGTACCGACATCGCGCAGCATGTTCATACAAAAAAGCATGTGTGTGCCACACCAAATGTTAGTGATTTTTTTGTGAAGCAAAGTTCTGAATCTGACATGGTGCATGCAAGTGAAGGACTTTTTGCTTATCATTCTGTAGTGCAAGGCCATATTTTTCCGTCGGCTGACTGCACTGCGAAAATTGATCAAGAAATTGTATGATCCGAAATGTTCTTCTGCCCTCACCAAATCTGAAGCTATCATATGCAACGTACTCGCTCCTTTGAGAGGAAGAAGTTCAGAGTGATTTGGACAAGTGCTCGTTTGTCACATTGACTGTGGATGCATCCAATCACATACAATTTTTCCTATGCTTGTGCGTTACTTTAATCCACTAGACGGTATAAAAGTCAAGATAATGGAGTTTTCATCTCTGCCAGGTGAGACTTCAGATTTGCAAACTGACTACATTTCCAACGTCATTGAAAACATGGCCTTGATCAAAAACAAATTGCCTACTGTGCCGACAACTCCAACACAGACTTTGGTGGTGTTAAGAGAGCTGGTTAAGGCAATATCTGGAGGAAGCTGCAGTCAAAGCTTGGAAGGGAAATTTTGGGGATTGGCTGTAATGCACACATCATCCATAACACATTGCATTTTCATCGATCCTTACTTTAAACTTCGCACTCAAGCAAACAGCCACTTTTAACCGTGCACTGGAGATAGTAGAGCAAGACCACATATCAGCCACAGAAGTGTCTTTGCACATTCATGACCTGAGAAAAGTCTTGCAGGCCAGGCTGGAGGAATCTTTCATACCCTCTGACATTAAAAAGCAGTTGGATACCCTGGTTGAAGCTGGTGACATGCGAACGGATGATTTCTGTTGTGCAATGAAAAACTTTTATTCAGCATCGGTGGATTACCTCCAAAATTGGAGAACACAGAAAATTTTGCATGGGCCCTACTGAGAGTCATCCCAGAGTGGAAAGACATTCAGAGCAGCCTCAAACACTTCTATTCCAGATTCTCCACTCTTAGTTTGATTGACAAAACCACGCTCTTTGATGAGTGGGCTTGCACGAAAAACATTGTCACTCGTCGCATCACTGAGTGGAACATAAACAAGATGGCCGTGTCTGAGAGATGGATGTTTTTCGTGAGCTGGAGAACAAGACTATCAACTTTGGAGTCTAGGCAAAGGTCGTGGAGTTTGTTTTATGCCTGCATCTGTGCATTATGGCATCTGCATCTGTGGAGCGTGTGTTCTCATTAATGAACGCAGCATGGACACCAGATAAATCTCGACTGAGTATAACAGTCTTGAAGGGAATGCTTTTCAGACGTCTTAATTTTGGACTGGACTGCACTGCATTTTTCGATACACTCTTGAAAGTCAAGCACACACTGAGAAAAACTGCTGCCAGCGTAAAGTACAAGGTGACAACAGTTACAGATGCGGATGCACCATCTACTTCACATTAATCTGCGCCTAGGTAAGCATACGTCAATTTAATTTTTGCTGGGAGAGGAGGACTGTCCCATTTTCCACAAGAAGGAATCTGGTCATCCTAGCACATACCCATTTAGAGGTAACAACAGAATCAGCAGGCACAAAGAACTCATCCTCTTGATTCACTGTGGGGAAAAAGCCAAACAACTCTGAGAAGGATGCTCGCATATACAAACCTGAATTACACTGTCCATTTTACCAGTCTCTGTTGCAACTAGGTGTAAACATGAGAAAGCGGTAACACACACGCACGCGCACACACACAATTGTCCAATGTCCCCCAGGTAGGACACAGTGTTTTCCTTGAGCAAAATTTGTTATAACAGAACTTTCATTAAAATCTTTTCCACTATACTGAAGATCACCTTGCCCCAAACAAAGACTCACTCATTCAGAACCTTGGAGGCAAAAAAGAAAGCAGTGACTTGAAAAAAATGCCTGTTTCATCCTTTTCTCTTTTGCATTTTTCTTATTTTTACTTGCATTGAAGGCAGGGGTATCTGTTTGATTGTTTTCAGTTCAATAAGAGTATTGCATATTACTAAAAAAAGATCAATATGCAATTTTCATGGCATACTATAATACTGATTCTCAACTTGTGGGATCATGACCCAAAATGAGTCACAGGTCTGTTCTGATAGGGTCACATGTGTCTGATTAAAGCAGTGCATACAATCAAGTTGATAAATCATAATTTTGTTATTGGTCATGCAATTACAAAATTGCCAATTTTCCTATTCAGTCTATGTCATGTTAATATTTTGCATATTGTCGAGCCCTTGGTAATTTTAGAGGTGCACTTAGATTTTAGCTGGCTCTTACCCATCCCATCGGTCCCAGTATTACTTGTGGTTTTGGTCTCTGTACTGACACCTATCGTCCTGGATACTAGAAGTTTGTGAAGTGCTGCTGCTTTACATTGAAGATGTTTGTTTATCGTCTGTTTTTCATCATCTCATAATACACACATCCCTATAATGGATATTATTGGATTCAGTCCAAATGAATTTTCACAAGTTGTTGCGCACTGGACTTTGACCGCGCAGCCACGACTTGCGATCTCTCTGCCGGCTGAGCATCGCCTTGAACTTTCACTTGCCGTTTGATGTCCCTTACGAAAGGTCAAGAGTTCTGGCAGAATTGCTACTATCTGCAAACATGCTGCTAATTTGCCACTCATTATTTTCATGTGCAAATGACCTGTGTCAACAATGAAGAGTTTACAGCAAAGCTCATTTTCATGTGAAAATAGTCATTGGTAAATTTGCGGCAAGTATGCAGCAAATTAGCTAGAACTATCGATTTTTGTATGGGGATGAGCAATTTATCCGTGATCCATGCCGCAAGAGCTGCAGGACGTAGCGGTTTGTTTCATGACTCCAGCAGAGACCTCTTGTTTGAACATTTTATCTTTCCACTTGCATTCATTCTGTTTGGACTGTCTGGTGGATCACACTCCTGTAGTTCAGTACCACACCATCACTCTGGACTATACTGTTGACTTGTTTGTTGTAAGTATATTGTGTTTGCTTGTTTTGTTTACATGCACTTTTATGTTTGAGCCTTGGCTGAAAGAGCTATATAAAGTAAACATGTTAATATTATTGTCATAATTAGTGGTGGTAACTCCATCAATTGCATGACACACAGTGTCATGTGCTGTCAACATGGCAGCGCATTTGAGGGGGCGACCCGTAGCTTCCTTTCCAAATGGTAACCGGTTAGAACGGTTAATAACGTTGTTTTAAAAATGACTACTCTGTGCTAAGGATTTACCAGCTGCAGTGTTTTCAGATCTCACAAGAGAAACAAGGCACCTGTTTTGGGAAAAGAAGCTCAAAATAAAGCACTTGCCTCAAAATGTAAGCAAAAATAAGCAATAATTTTTTTTCCCAAAAATTGGGGAAACCTCTCCGTCAACAAGGCATTTCCATCCACAGAGCTTTCGCTCACTGGATGTTTTTTTGTTTTTGGCCCCATTCGGAGTAAATTCTAGAGACCAACAATAATAAATGCATGATTTTATCCAGTGAGCGGCAGTTCTGTGGATGGAAACGCCTTGTTGATGAGAGAGGTCAACAGAGAATGACCAGACTGGTTTGAACTGACAAAGTCTACGGTAACTCAGATAACCGCTCTGTACAATTGTGGTGAGAAGAATATCATGTCTGAATACTATTCTGAGATGCGGGCTGGCGTTGTTTTGGTGGCACGAGGGGGACCTACACAATATTAGACAGGTGGTTTTAATATTGTGGCTGAATGGTGTATATAGTATATATCTATCTATCTATCTATCTATCTATATATATATATATATATATATATATATATATATATATATATATATACAGTGCATTTATAAAGTATGCAGACCCCTTCATTTTTTTTCCACATTTTGTTATGTTGCAGCCTTATGCTAAAAAGCTTTAAAACATTTTTACCTCAATCTACACTCCATACCCCATAATGACAAAGCAAAACCCAGATTTTTGATAACTTTGCAAGTTATTAAAAAGAAAAAGCTGAAATATTACATTGACATAAGTATTAAGACCCTTTGCTATGACACTTGAAATTTAGCTCGGGTGCATCCCATTTCTCTGGATCAACTTTGAGATGTTTCTACACTTTGATTGGAGTCCATCTGTGGCAAATTCAATTGACTGGACATGATTTGGAAAGGCACACACCTGTCTATATAAAGTCTCACAGCTGAAAATGCATATCAGAGCAAAAACCAAGCCATGAGGTCAAAGGAATTGCCTGCAGAGCTCAGAGACAGAATTGTGTCCAGGCAAAGATCTGGGGAAGGCTACAAAAACATTTCGGCTGCATTGAAGGTTCCTGAGGGCACAGTGGCCTCCATAATTCTTAAATGGAGGAAGTTTGGAACAACCAGGACTCTTCCTAAAGCTGGCCGCTCGGCCAAACTGAGCAATCGGAGGAGAAGGGCATTGGTAAGAGAGTTGACCAAGAACCCAGTGGTCACTCTGGTTGAGCTCCAGAAATCATGCATGGAGATGAGAGTGGCCAGACGGAAGCCTCTCCTCAGTGCAAGACACATAAAAAAGCACCTAAAGGACTCTCAGACTGTGAGAAACAAGATTCTCTGGTCTGATGAAACAAAGATTGAACTGTTTGGCCTCCAAGCGTCATGTCTGGAGAAAACCAGACACCGCTCATCACCTGTGCAATACCATCCCAACGGTGAAGCATGGTGGTGGTAGCATCATGCTGTGGGGGTGCTTTTCAGTGTCAGGGACTGGGGGACTGGTCAGGGTTGAAGGAAAGCTGAACGCTCAGGACCTCAGAGTGGGCTGAAGGTTCACCTTCCAATAGGACAATGACCCTAAGCACACAGCCAAAACAATGCAAGAGTGGCTTAGGAACAACTCTGTGAATGTTCTTGAGTGGCCCAGCCAGAGCCCGGACTTAAACCCTATAAAACATCTCTGGAGCGACCTGAAAATGGCTGTTCACTGCCGGTCTCCATCCAACCTGCCAGAGCTTCAGAGGATCTGCAGAGAAGAATGGCAGAAAATCCCCAAATCCAGGTGTGCAAAGCTTGTCGCATCATACCCAAAAAGACTTGAGGCTGTAATTGCTGCCAAAGGTGCTACAAAGGTGCTCAGTACTAAGTAGTGTGTTAAGGGTTTGAATAATTATGTCAATGTGATATTTCAGTTTTTTCTTTTTAATAAATTTGCAAAGTTATCAAAAATCTGGTTTTTGCTTTGCCATTATAGGGAATGGAGTGTAGATTGATGTGAAAAAAAAAAAAACAACACAAAAGCATTTTAGCATAAGGCTGCAACGTAACACAATGTGAAAAAATGAAGGGGTCTGAATACTTTATGAATGCACTGTATATATACAGTATATAAACATCAATATAAAACAAATTATTGACAAAACCTGTATCCTTAAATCAATACATTTCATTGGACAAACATAAGTAATTTCCTTCTATTCATTTATAATGGCAAAATCAGGCCTAATTTGTGACATATATTACCCATATCTTTCTGTAGATTAACAACAAAAAATATATTTTCCATCATGTCAATGTTTAATTTTAACAATATTTTTGTTTACTATTTGTATGATAAACAATTTTGGTGCTGTGTTGGGTCAAAACCTGATGTCCAATGTAAAATCTGGGTCCTGAAGCAAAACCAGTTGAGAACCGCTGGCATAGAATGATGATGCAAGAGAAGACAGCTCACAGTTTTCTAGTTCATCCATGACCTTTGCTGCTGTGTTCTCTGATTTTCAGATATATTCAGACTGACATATAAAGTTCAGAGTCAACAATGCTATAGAACAAACTCCTGATGCATGAGGCAGGTATCGTGATGTTGCACTAAAACACAATATATTATTCTGACCATCAAGTTGCAGAGCCATTAACCAAGCAGAAGAAAAAATCAAATATTGAAGGACAAGAATTTCTCAGAGGAGAAATGAAGTTTCATGATTTATATCTTGAGTTATGAACAAAGAACTTGGGCAAGGAGAGGAGGTTGGTTATTTTGTGCCATTTCAGAGTTTGGCTTCTAAAATCAGGCTCCTCATGCACTGTCCCATGGGAAAAGTGTGACCGAGTCAGCTTCTTTTAAAGATTAATCCTTGACAAATTTTTGTACAGAAAACAGTGTTGTACTTCCAGCTGGACACACTTTATCCTCCACTCGAACAGATAGGTGTGCACTTAGGCAACATACAAAATAAAGTGCCTTTGGGAAGAGTTTAAACATTGATGATGTTAAGATGGAGAAAGCAAGAGGGGCATTAGCACATTAAAACAGCCAGCTTTAGCAAGCAGTCTCTCTGAAAGCAGTGTGTGTGTGTGTGTGTGTGTGTGTGTGTGTGATGTGAGTGGTCACACAATGGTTGATCAGCAAAGACGCCTTGGCAGTGCAGCCGCTTCATTTCCAATTACATGCTTTGTTGGCAAGGTAACCAGGTCACCCTCTGAAGACGACAAACAAAGTTACCTTCAGCTGCCTTGGGTGAGATTTGAATTCTCTGTACGTGCTCCTGCGCCCCTGAGTACAGAAAGTGATTTGCATCAGAGAGAGAAACAACTGTCTAAAGTTCTAATTTTCTCAAAAATACTGATCGGTATATTTAGACAATCCCTTACAAAAATCGAGAGTCCTGGCAAACTTGCCGGAATTTGTGGCGAATCACAAGCTCATTTGCTTTGCTTTAGTTTTTTTTGTGACATACCCGTCTTTTTGTTTGGGGGGGGGGGTACCCTTTTTCTCCCAATTTGGAATGCCCAATTCCCCCAAATGTGCTTTTTAAGTCCTCGTGGTCATGTAGTGATTCACCTCAGTCCAGGTGGCGGTGGACGAATCCCAGTTGCCTCCGCGTCTGAGATCATCAACCTGTGCATCTTATCATGTGGCTTGTTGAGCACATTGCCACGGAGACATAGCGCGTGTGGAGGCTTCACGCCACCCACCGCGGCAACCACACTCACCGAGAACGAACCACATTACAGCGACCACGAGGAGGTTACCCCACGTGACTCTACCCTCCCTAGCAACCAGGCCAATTTGGTTGCTTAGGAGACATGGCTGGAGTCACCCAGCACACTCTGGGGTTCGAACTAGTGAACTCCAGGAGTGGTAGCCAGCGTATTTTACCACTGAGCTACCCGGGGATATACCCCTGTCTTGTTCAAAAGCTCTTTAAATGTACTCTTGTACATTAATCTAATAATAAAAAATAAAAACAACTTTTTTTTTACTCTAAGTGCTCCCTGCTCACATACATCCTGTTTAAAATCATAAAACAACACAACACCGTTTTTCTTTACTTCATCATCCATGAGTAATGATTGGAAGATGAGGTAGGTCTGTTCAGATTAAGTATTTGAGATGAATTGTACATAACATAAACCATAATAATTCTGCGCTGTGGGCACTGCCATTGAAACCGATTGAAACAGACTAAGCAGAGCTTCCGCTCAGCGAACGCGGAAGTGTGATAAAGTCCTATTGCGGACGCCAGGTTCATTCTTACATATTTCTTGGGGAACTCTTATTTTGAAGCCGCAATTCATCAGCTTACTGACCACAGTCTTTAAGCATGACAGTCTCTACATTCATAGCTGTTATTTGCAATTATTATACAATTCCAGACTCTCTGAAAACTATTTAAGAATCGCTTAAAAATATATGCTTGTATTCATTATTGGGCAGCAAGTAGATTTAAAGGCATTTGGGCTCATGATTTGCCTTTAATGCCCTAGACTTCATTTTTGCTACTTGTTAGCTACAAATGTGTAGACATCCTTGTGTGGATCTGAAAAGAAAAATAACAAGCATCCAGGGGGCTGACAAGGCAGATTCGCCCATTTATGGCACTTCAGGTAGAGTTAAAGGAAGATATCATAACAAACAGAGGATTCAGTTCAGTTGTTTATGATTACGTCTGTCACTTGATTCTTCAGTTTGATGTGGTACTTTAGTCTGTAATCAGTGTTGTGGTCGTTTTATGACATGCAACACAAGGTATGGCTTTTGCACTAGAATCAAATTCATTGCTATGAAGCTAATGATTTCTTACGGTATGTGAGGAAAGCTGCAATCTGCAACTTTGTCATTTATCTTGATGCCAAGCAGTGACGCTTTCTAAGCACAGGAGCTTTTGATTTCTTTCCCAGAGGCAGCGAGACTGAGTCAGTCAGCAGTTTTTCCGCAAAGCTGTGGCATGGTTTTATGAAAAATACCACAGAACTACTGAACTATGAAGCACCAGAGTACAAAAGTCAGGGTCAAAAATAGGGATTGAGTGAAAGCACGTTTGCAGTCTGAGAATAGTGAAAGTGATTCTTATGCTTTTATCTTTTCAACTTGTGCAGTAATCAGTGATTTGAAGTGTTTGAATAATTGCAAAGAAGAAGCTTCCCAGATCTTCACAGCAAGAACATCATTGCTTGCCAAACATCTTTAAGGAATAAAAAAGATCACACATGAGTGGTGTGCGTCAGCTGACATTCAGTGACCTTCACATGAACCATTGCTTTTTTTTTGTTTTGTTTTTTGTAATGTTTATAATCCGACATGCATACATAACCACACACACACACACACACACACACACACACACACACACACACACACAGATACGTAAATAAATATAATGGGTCATTCCATGTCAACTCAACCAAAGGTCTCCGGCTTTGGTTTTGATCATTTTTTTTTTTTACTGGTGTGCATAAATGATGATGCAAGCCAAAATATTACATTTCTGAGATCCAAAAACTAGATATAGGTATTGCACTAACTAAAGAGCCACATGTCGCTTATTCTTAAAAAATAAAATTCAAAATAATAAATATTTTTTGATTTTGACATTATTGTTTTAGGTGAATAAATAAAGGTACATTTCTAGTTTCAACATAATTTGTTCTTCTGATCTTTGTTTTGTTGGACACAAAAAACTAGCTTAATACCATGAGACCCACATTTGGTTTTCTACCATTAAAAATTGATCAAATGTAACAACTTTGGGATGGAGCCACATTGAGAGCCCCTTATCTCTGGGATTTAATTATATAGGCGCTTAGGAAAAACAACACAAAAAATGTTTTCCCCCCATTTTTGGACTCACACCACTGGCATATCATGCATCAAGGGGTGCTGAAGTCAACTGATTTTAGTTACAGACCTACCCATCTCTGTGTAAAAATAAAATAATGATGCTGCCACTTCTCTAAAGTTGTTACTTTGACATGTAGTTTTGCTCCAAAGTCATAGGTGAAAATTGTCATTGACCCCCCCCCCCCTACAAAATAATGGATTACTCCGTAAATATTGATCTATGGCATTTCATATTCACATTTATGTCCATCTTGGTCAAAAATTTCCAAAATCTCAAACACCCGCAATGGGAGAAAACCCTTTTACATGCTACATCCATATGAGCACTTGCAAAAGCCCTTCATGTTTTCCTGTGCATATGGGAATTATAAGATGCCAAATGTCTGAGAAATTGAGACCGCTTCCCAATTATCAGCATGTGAGTTACACTCTCTGCCTTGGTAAGGAATTTATCTTTTCCCAGAGTTCTTGCAATGACCGTCAACATCATACACCACACACAGAGCCTTATTTCACCTTTGTCAGTTCCCATAGAAGCAGAGGCAGGTCCCCTAAGTCTTTCTGTTGGTTCTGCACAGATGTAGGACAATGCTGCCATTTCTCTTCTGCTCAATCACAGGCAGCGAAAGGAGAAATGTATTGATTTCTCTCAGAGTTTTCAAAAATAACGCAAGCTCCTGAAATGGGTCATTGACTGTTGCACATTTCAGTTCCCTGTGCTTCAGTTCATCCATCTTCTTGGCTTTCTACCTCTCTTAATCAATCAAAAACAACACTACAGTGCTGGATTTAAATAATGTCAAACATACCGTAAAGTGTGCCAGCTAGGTTGGTTCCTGGTTGTGCTTTGTGCAACAGATGTTTGTGGAGAGCTCCAGCGACGGCTGCACTTGGTCATGCCCAGGTGCTCCTCAAGCTTCCAAAGTGCCTGATCAATAATACAAGCCGCTAACAATCACTGGCTTTTAAAAGCAGAAGATGTGAGGCAAGTTCAAGGGATCTTCCAAAATCGACTCTCCTTTCAGATGTCCCCTAACCCACTATATTCCAAAGTGCAGTGCAACATGCCAAAGAAATCCAGTCAATCCATATTAAAAGGACACAAGGCTTACTTTATTGACATCCTAAACTTTATTTTACAAAGGTAAGCTTTCCATCCTAACCTCCATGAAACAGATTTACAAAGAAATAAAAACATCTTTCAAAGGCCATAAAAAAAAAACAACATCCAGTCCTAAAGCAGCATCCAAACATTTGTCCCTCCCGATTATATGTTTACAGTTATTTCTCAGCCAAGCTACGCACGGTACTGCCGACATGGTACACAAGTATACGAAGTACTGCCACATGGAGCCATTACTCGTTTTAGTGCAGGAAAGGAAATTACTCGTTAAAATAACAATCTTAGGTTAAATAAGCTTAAATAAGAGGGCTAAAGTACAAGACACTTTTCTGAGGTACTTTACATCAACAAGCAGAATTTGGCTTTTATATTAGGTGGTTTACAGGTGCTAGTTTGCGTATTTTGGTGCAACCATGTGAGTTTTTCTTTCTTTTGTTTACGCAAAAACAAAGCCAGTAAGCAGCCTAACGGATAAGACTTATGGGCATGAGTTTTTCATGAGGAAGAGTAATATGGATAAACAAAAAGAACCAAAGGACAATCTATTTACCACCAGTAACATCAGGCACACACAGGATTTGCTTTTTTTTTTTTTTTTTTTACATAAAAGTTTTCGAATACAACCAAATCACACTCAGTGCTAATCTTATGGAACAATTCTGTGATTAAATCAGCAAAATTATTGCTACAACATTTTTTGTATGCATCAACGGGTTACTTACAAAACATATTTTAAAACAGGTCTACAGTACACAGAGTCTCGGGGAGCTTTGGACATTAAGGTAAGTCGCATCTTTCGACAAATGATCAATGCTAGCTTGAAGATGTTGAGCCCAAGGAGCTAAAGATTTTAGAAGGAAATCACGGCCTATTGCATTAACTTCCACGATCGCAACGTGTTCGTACTCTTCGACTGGTAAAAATGTTCCCTTCCTGCCCTTAGATATCACATCTTGATTCTATCGTATTTAATTTTCAAACTCTCCCTTTTCTCATTCACATACTCTTATTCCGCCGCCAACTAATCGTAAAACTTTTAGCGTGTTAGCATATTAGCTCGGCGCACGTTCACATTCAAATGCTGAAAATGTTTCTCTCGAACATCTTTGATTCTCCTTGGGTTATGTCGTCGCTGAGCAAGAGAGGGGAAGTTATGGACTACTTCGACTCAAGGTTTCTGGTCCATTGTGTTGAGAAACAATTCAGTAAATCTTCTCAGCTGAGCTGCCGCGGTCTGGCTCTCTTCATGCAGTCGAAGGTTGTCTTGTCGGAGATGCTGAACTTGTTCCTGGAGCATAGCTTTGTCTTGTTGCTCCTTTGGAGACAAATAACAAAGCATGTAATTCCAAATAACTTGCCTGAAGGATTTGTTTAAGCATTATGTTTGGCAGTTAAAGGCCTGTTATTATGTTAGATGCTCTTACCTTCCTTAAGTCATACTGGAGCTGTCTGAGAATGAGCTCGAGCTGGTTAACCTTCCCAGTGAGAAGCGCAGGAGAACCTTCCCTGTGTAGTGTAAGACAGGCACACAATTAGACAAGCAGAAATAATTTTGGGGGGGCTTTTTTGCTCATTTTACTCATAGAAAAGAAAGAGAACGTGGACAGGAAATTATGGGGGTGGGCAATTGATTGCGAAATGTCACAAGCCGGATGATACTTTGATATACCACATTACTGCCTGACTATGTAGGGTTAGCACTTCTGACTTTTGCAATTTAATTGTCACTCCAACACTTCAGCAATGTTACTTTAATAAAGCATTGATTAGACCAGTGCTTCTCAAACATTTTAGGCCAAGTACCACCTTCGATCAAATCAGAACATTCAAGTACCACCTAGTCACCACCAATGTTCACTCAAATATTTTTTCAGCATTCGGCAGATATATATATTTTAGTGTAGTCTTAAGGATTGTGAGCAATATAAACAATGCCATATTTGATTCATATCAATATTCCTGTAGTTTACACAATCAGCAAGAGTGTGTTTCTAAAATCAAACATACAATATTAACATTTAGAAGTTTTGCAGTCCAGTTCAAACAAACTACTATATATAAAATTAAGCAGCTAGCATCACCCTTAAAAATATGTGATAATGTGCATGTGATCTATGGAAACAGCAGCTGCAGTAAGCGATCTGAGGTTCATTTTACTCTGGATCATGCCCTTAGCAGTCGTTAACTTTAAAACTTGTCAAACTAAGTATTTTCCTTCCCTCTATTCATAGGCGGACTCGGCCATAGGTGACATAGCGGCAATGTTCGTCACATAGCGCTGCCTTGCGCACAGCTGTCAGATGCTCTGTCCCTCATCCGAGCAAAATTCTAGTGAAATCAAAAACAAAATACAACCAAAGACAACCCAGTGTCTTTGAGTCAAAAGCACTATTTAAGATGATAGACTTTAACCCTTGTGTGACCTTCGGGACATTTTTGTCTTTTTCATTTTTGTTTTTTCAACCATTTTGGCTGTTTTAATGCCAACAGAATACATTTAGCCAAAGGTGTGTATTTTTGGGGGAATTTTGATATTTCAACCTCAGTTCTTATAATACATCTATAATACACTGTGTACACAAAATAGTTCCACTCAGGACCTTCAGGACAAAAATGTCCCCATTGAAACCCATTAAAACTGCAATATTTGATCCCAGTGCCATTAAAGCATAAAATCATGAATTCTATGATATTATGCTTTCATTCCAGAGCCTGGAATACAATTTTATATTTTCCACCAGATGGCGCCATTTTCCTCATGTTTAGCCTATGGAGCAAATACAAGCTTTTCCCCTATTTTCTGTTTGCTGTATTATAGAGCACTGCAGGCCAACTGAATAAATGATGCAGCTAAAATTGTGTGTGTGTGTTGGTATGGATGTCAGAGTGTGTTTTGTATATGTGTGAAAATGTATTGAGAAATTTGTGTGTGTGTAAAAAACAACAGTGGCATATGTAAACAAACTGGCATTTAAGGGTTAAAATCCTGAAAATTAATGAATATTTGGTAGTTATGATCAGGACTGATGTTGGTTAAAAAATCGAAGTCAGTGAAAGTGGAAAGTAATATTAATATATCATATTTTTATGGCAATTTTCTGACGTGGACATTTGTGTCCTATAAGGACCACTGAGTAGCTTTTTTTTTTTATTGAAGCACAAGGGTTAAGGAAGTCTGAGAATGTGTAAAATAAACGGAATGATATCTTGCGTCAATCGCATCCGTTTTTGCGGTTCTGTTTTCTGCATGGGAATAATATTGTGCGCACAGAGACATCAGCGCAGCCGTGCACAACGAGAACGTGACCTATTCACATCCTGCACTGCCGATGTAAAAAACGAAAAAGGAGGGCAATCTTAGATATATTACAATTGTAATCATACATTAGAAATAAAACATGGAAAACATTTGAATAAAATGTATATTTGTATTTTTTTATGTAAATATCCTGGATCATGCTGTGTAACACCTGAGGGCACTCCAGTACCACAGTTTGATTAGACAATACAAAAAGAGGTTTAAGATTAAGAACTCAATATATTTTATTCTCATATCATTGAACAAGCCTACAGTTGACAGCAATCTGTTTTGCATTGAGTTCGTCAATGTGTGCAGTTCTCACAGTATGCATTCTTGCGTTCTGTCTGCACTATTTTTAATTGTCGCTCTATGTACATGTGGCTCAGACGGACAAGTTTGAAGCATCTCACTGGTATTCAGTGTCATAAACGCCACATTTTTAGGACGCTGTGTCAAGTTAAAAGTAGTGGAAACTTTGAAAATCACATCTCAAGATTCCTGTAATTTGTTGTGCTTCCTCAGTGAGCGGTGCTCATTCTGTGGCTGTACTGCTTATGAGGTTGAGGTTCGCTCCCACCTATTGACGCAGCTCGTAAAAACAGATGTATTTCAAGCTGGAATTGCTAGTATGGTAGGAATATTTGTACTTTTATTACGGAATTTACATATGCGTTTAATTGCGCTAATTTTTTGAACACATAATTTTTTATAGAATTAATCACACTAAATTAATACGTTAAATCGACAGCTCTAATATATTTATGCACTACCGGTCAAAAGTTTAAGGTCAGTTACTTATTCTTTATTTTTTTATTATTATTTTTCACATTTTAGAATAATAGTAAAGTCATCAAAACTATGGAATAACATAAATGGAACTATGGGAATTATGTTGTGACTAAAAAATCTATCTAATCAAAACTGTGTTATATTTTAGCATCTTCAAAGTAGCCACCGTTTGCCTAGATTTTTCAGAAATGTACTCTTGGCATTTTCTCAACCAACTTCTTGAGGTATCACCCTGGGATGCTTTTTAAGCAGTATTGAAGGAGTTCCCATCTATGCTGGGCACTTATTAGCTGCTTTTCTTTATTATTAGTTCTAAGTCATCTCGTGACGGCACTCCATCATGTTTCGGCGCACCTTCACAAGGCTACTGCTCCAACATGATTTTATCGTTTCATTGACTTCTTACAGGTATTCTACATCAGGACTTACCCTGCCTCCAGGGTTGAGTCCTGCACACATCCCACTCTCCTGGTCAGCTCCTTGGAGAGCTCCAAAACCTGTTTGTTCTGCTCTTCTTCCGTCAGAGAGCTCAGAGAGGCCGTGGTCTGATCTAAAAGTTAGGAAAGATTTCATTAGTGAATGACAGAAACTGACTATATTTACATGGACACCAGAAAACAGCTTATTGCGAGAAAGTGCCGTTCCTATTTACATGCACTGTATAAGCAGTGTACTCCTTACTTTAAAGAGTTGTTGCTGATGTGTTTTTCTTAAGTTTCCAGCGTGACCTGCAGCGGAATTGCGCTGCAATAGTGGGGCTTCCCTCTTACGTCATACTCTGGGATTCGCCCAATGCTCTTGAGCACATATACGCAAACGTGAGGGACAGTCGATATTTTACATTGGTGTTTATAAATGGGTATAGTTGACATGTGCTTTTCCCACTGTACTCCCAGAAATGTTTAATTCTTTCCACTGTGTTGACTTGTTGTTGGGCTCCACCATATGACGTTTGTTATACGGTCTGTTCACGCACATGCGCACTCCTCAAAAACCTGTAAGAACGCCGCTAATGCGTTTACATGGCCACATAAGCTGCGTTCTCTAGCAGAAACCTGTGTGTGTTAAACCACGTTCTTTTGATCCCTTAAGCAGCGTAAGGAAAATAGCGTTCTGGATTACATGACATTTCAGAATGGCGCTTTCTGCAAAAACCGTGGAATAAATTGTTTTCTTAAGTGCATGTAAACATGGTCGATTATAAAATTACATTTGTATTGGGCAACGTATGGCATACTGTGTTTCATATTAATCATATTATTCGAGACACTCTATGGAACATCTGTACTTTTTAAAATGTTATATGTCACACTGCAAGACCATTTAAAATATAGGAAAGGCAAAAGTTTAACCAAAAACCTTCAAAGCACCACAAAAATATTGTGTGCCAAAAACTCATTTATCAGCCACATACAAAAAGAGGAAATCAGGAAACCCCCAGAGGCGTACAGGATGTGGTACCCCATATGCCTCGGATCAAGGTGATAGCGGCTGGTGTTCCAGGTAGGAGCTTCAAGCAACACCCTGAGAAAATCTGATTAAATCCTACTTTTCGGCTCCTTCAGAGGTGTTAAAGTTAAATCTGTTAACCAGCTTCAGCACTGCAAGGTGTTAATTAAGTGGGGGAAGGAGCTAACGCAGTAGAAGGGTTAATGGCAAGTGAAAGGGGGGTTCACATGCTTTCAGGTGAGTTTAGCATTACACTGTCAGTTGGGCATATCATTAAGCATTCAGGACTGAGAGAATACACTGATATGGAGCCTTTATCTTCCAGTGAGAAGGGAAAAGGAGGATGGTAAGGGAGAAGAACTGGCAAATGTGCAGCTTTTGTTCTGTTGTGCATCCAACTACCATATATATATCAATTTCAAACAACGCCTAATAGGTTTTCGAGGTTTACTGTCATAAGCATGACCAAGTGCGCTTTGTAAGTTTCTTTTATTTTCTTTAAAAAGACCTTAATGTACTCTTCTTATATATGTGAAAGCAAATGCTTCTACTGTAGCTATGCAAGCTCAGTTTTATGCATTGCTGTGTTCAGGAATGTGTCAGACCACAATTCATCATGCAACGCAAGTGCGTGTTGCATTCTCAGCACTGCCACAAGGGGCGCTACAGAGATCAGCCAGCATTCATCTCGCCTACGAAATTACTGACGAAAATGTATTTCTTTTTTGTCAATGATAAAGTTTACGAGACGGAAAGGATGCACCATGACAATAATTAAATGATTTTAATGAAAACATACCATAAAAAACGTACTACACTCGAGGTAACATCCTAAACTGGCTAAAGCACAGAGAAATGTTAACAGTCTCTAAAACATGGAGAACTTGGATTACAGTAACTTCTGAAAAGTAGTTAATACTTCAGTAAATTCCTTAGTGTCAGAAATCAACTTTTACATTAAAGGGCAATACTTTACCCCTGGATTTGATTTTCAGGACCAATTTTTCACCTTATGAGGGCATATTTTTTTCTGACCATTTAAAACAAAACATGTCTTATCCATTTATTTCAAATATGGCAATTTTAAACAATTCATTAATACAAATTCTCAATATTGAGTTTATTACGTCGTACCCTAAGAATTCAATCAAATTCAGCTCGGGTGCCTGGGTAGCTCAGAGAGTACTGATGCTGACTATCACCCCTGGAGTCACGAGTTCGAATCCAGGGCGTGCTGAGTGACTCCAGCCAGGTCTCCTAAGCAACCAAATTGGCCTGGTTGCTAGGGAAGGTAGAGTCATATGGGGTAACCTCCTCATGGTCGCGATTAGTAGTTCTCGCTCTCAGTGGGGCGCGTGGTAAATTGTGCGTGGTTCGCGGAGAGTAGCATGAGCCTCCACATGCTGTGAGTCTCCGCGGTGTCATGCACAACAAGCCACGTGATAAGATGCGTTTATTGACTGGTTCAGAAGTGGAGGCAACTGACACTTGTCCTCCGCCACCCGGATTGAGGTGCCACCACGAGGACCTACTAAGTAATGGGAATTGGGCATTCCAAATTGGGAGAAAAGGGGATAAAAAAATTCCTTACCATAATATGTACAACTACTCAGAATATTTAGAACTATATCAGATGTTACAAATAAAAAACAGAATTTATTTTGAGGGCAGTTTTTGCCCCCACATTTTGAATTTCAGGGGCATTTTTGCCTCAAACCCCCCCTTAATTTCTGACCCTGATTCCTTATATGCTATTATTTCAGGAGCTCAGGTAGCTATTTTGCATGCATCTTTTGCATGTCTGATACTTGTTTCAATTAATAAATGTTTATACATATATTTATACCTCACTGTAACCAACATTTTTGTTTTTTTTAAAAGGAGGGACGAGTTGAAATGGTAATCAACATTATGCCAAAATGCTGTCGACTGAGCTGAACTTGTATTGAAGCTGGAATATTTTAAGTATTTACATTGAATGTACCACACCAATGCAATGCATTTACCAAGCATTTGCGCCAGCATTTGCATATTTGCGTATGTTATTTTTCCGGCCTTTGTTAAAATGCAGCCCTGTCACTACTCTTTGCGTTTTCAATATACCATAAAGGAATCTTACAAGATGTTGACCTGCCACTGTTCTCTTGAAGAAACAAGACTAAGAGCAATAGCAGCTCTCACCTCTTCTAACATCTATCAGCGCTTTCTCTCCCCCTCTCTCTCTCATTTCATTAACAGTCTCACAGTAAGGGGTGTCATAGGAGCTGGAATTGAATGGATGGATAATTATCAGTGCTCTAAAGAAAAACACGAACAAAGCAGCACATGGAAATCAACAATGTTACCTCCCCTCCTCCTCACCCCCATCAGTTAGCACCCCAGCCCTGGGGCAAAAGCTAACTTAATCATTTCTCCCACCATGAAACGATGGGCTCATATTTGTCAATATTTCAGGATGGGGCAGCATAATCATTCCATTTTTCACATCTGTCAAGTCTTGCGAGCTTGTGTCTAAGGGCTGGGGTTGTTACATTTTTTTAAATGCCACTAGACAAGTCTAGATGACCCTGGGAAACGTAAATATTTACAGGCCAAATGTTGCCTGGGAAGCTCCTTTACATCTGAGATGGGCATTCATTATTACGACATGACATGCATTCAAGTCGGAAACTAAAACAAACACACAAACTACCATAAAATATTTATGCATATTCTGTTACCAATGAATATGCATAAATGAATACACTTGCATCACTTTAACACTGATTTTATGTATTTACTTATACATGATATCTAACAAATTATTCATTTGCATAACACAAACCACTAAGAGTCACGATTGAAATAAAGCACTGAAATTGAAACATTTTTTAAAAATCATTGCTTTCCAACATCTTTCAAGATGACATGCCCCTTCCTTCATCACAAGTCGGCAACTCGGGTATGAGATAGAAGTCAATGAGAACATGTTTTTTTTTTCTTCCCAGTTCTATTACATTATTCAAAACTATATTACAAATTCAGTTCACACAAAACAATTACTTGAATACACCTCTGCTATTTTGAGAATGTTTTTTTTTTTTAATTACAGAGTTCAAAGTCATTTTGATATTTGTTTTTTATTTTTATGGGAAAGTAAAAAAAAAAAGTGGTGTAATCGTTCCAAGACAGTAAAAAAAAAAAAAAAAATAAGTTAGATTAAATGCTAAAAAAAGAAAAAAAGGTTGGCATGAGTAGTGCAGAATACTCTTTTATTATTAGAACAGAATTGTATTATTCGAATACGCTTTTATTATTGTTTTTTTTTTAAATAAGAAGTGAAATTTTATTTTTATTTTATTATAAAATATGATTAATATTTTAAAAAAAATTATCCACCAAATCAAAGTCATGTCGGACATGTCGGTAGACATTTTGTTGTCATGTGGGTTAGGGTTAGGAAAAAAGTGGGTAAAAAAATAATAATAAATAAATAAAAACATCTAGGACCCATTTAGACCCTCACGATTGTTTAAGTATAATTATTTTGTCATATCACTAAATATCAACATTTTGACAAGTCACATTTTTTTCAGGTCATTTGGTGTAACCCGGAGAAAACTTGATATTCTTGATTTAAAAACTCCTGACATTTGTACAAATATATACACCGATAAGCCACAACATTAAGTAAATTCTAGAGACTGTTGTGTGTGAAAATCCCAGAAATACTCAAACCAGCCCGTCTGGCACCAACAATCATCCATGCAATTATCTAATCAGCCAATCATGTGGCAGCAGTGCAGTGCATAAAATCATGCAGATATGGGTCAGGAGCTTCAGTTAATGCTCACATCAACCATCAGAATGGGGCAAAAATGTGATCTCAGTGATTTGGACCGTGACATGATTGTTGGTGCCAGATGGGCTGGTTTGAGTATTTCTGTAACTGCTGATCTCCTGGGATTTTCATGCACAACAGTCTCAAGAATTTACTCCGAATGGTGCCAAAAACAAAAACATCCAGTGAGCTATAGCTAAAGTTGCACACTGGCTCTCTCACATGACTCCCCTCCAGCCAGTTAGAGCAATCTTCCATGCATTCACCCATTCCATACACAAATCCAAAGGAAATTCTCAAGTTAAGAAATACTGTGTCGTGCCCTCGCCAGCACTTGCTGTGGTCTCCACAGCGACTGGTTGAAGGTGAGGGAACAGCTGTAATTGCACACGAGCAAAAGCGTCCAAAACCCAAACTGTGTAATTACAGCAAGCAATGGCTTGAGTCATTTCCCTAAGTGGTATCTTGCTGGGCTCACATTGTGATAATGGCTTAATTTCGCCATGCTCAAAATACGTTCTCCAGTCCTAATTATCACCTTGTGGAACAATCTGCCTTCAGACAGTCACAGGAAATGAATGGGAGGAAAATAGAAGGCATGGTCAAGAGCAGTGTAAGAGAACGGTGCTGTTTTGTGCAGCCTTTAGTTAACATTGTTAATGGTGTGTGAGAACTGCTGAAGCTTTGTGAGGGGGACATCTGGTCGAAACAGAATTCCATCAGGGTATTTTTAAGGTATCTGGATTTTTTTCAACCCTAAATAATAATAATAAATCTTAAAGCCCAAAGTTGCCCCGAGAGGTTTGTTAAATTGTGGTAGAAATACTAAAGCTGACTGTATGTGATGAATTAAGAGATGTTGTGAAATGCCCATTTATACCCCTGCTTTGCGTCGGGTGATTCTTTGCCTCCACGTCATGCGTTAAAAATAAAATGAATCTTTTTATATTGTTAGGCCTACATGTTTATTGTTTACATGCATAATTTGTACTATTTACAAGTATTTACACTGATATGAAGGGCTTAAATGGTTCTGTCTCTTTAAGAATACCCGCAGTTCATCGGTTTGTTTTGGTTGCGTGCATATTAACGACCGTTAATATGTCGCACGGCCTCTTTATAAGTATTAAATGTTTAGTTTTTGTTGTTTTTGGTCAATAACTGACTGTAAAGGACAGAAAGGGTATTAAAAGAGATTGTGGATGTGACATTGTGTGTCAATGACAAATGGATTGCGCGAATCTCGTCTTTGGACAGAAAATACATGGAACGAGTCAAACCAAACTTCTACTCTGAACACACAGTGAAAGGATCTTCTAAAAGATCGATAATGGGACATTAAGAATCGATATCGAGATTGTTGAAATTAAGATGAATTTGAAAATCAATATTTTACCCCAAAATGCAAAATGTGGGGCCAAAAATACCTCCATTATGAATTTCCAGATATTTTTTTTTCAGTTTTTTCCTAAGCATAATACATATTATCACAAAATGTGTTAAATGCCCCTTAAAATAATACCCAGGGGGCAAATATTGCCCCATACTAAAGAAGTTAATTTCTGATCCTGGTTGAGAATCATTGATTTAGGTCTTAGGGGTGTACATGCTGTAGCTTATATGTAATACACTTAAAAATATCAAACAATCTGAAATAAATAAATAAAACCTAATTTGAGAATATTCGTTTGGCTATTAAATTACCCACATTGGGCCAGTGATGTCCTAGTGGAAAAAATACCAGGTACCATGCTTTTCATGCCATACCAGTGAGCAATGTATGCCATGCTACCAGTAAGGGAAGTCAGGGTTAATGATTATAAAGCATGTTAAATGGGTCAAGACCTTCCATTGCTGTAAATACTGCTTCCCGCAGAAAAAACGTATTGCTTCTCTGTACCTTCAAAAGCTCGTGCAGCGTCCACAAGATGTGACCAGTCGAGACCAGAAGAGGGGTCTGGCAGGGGCATGAGACCAGTGTCCACCAGCTTGGCCTTGTCTGCCAGCGAGCTGTCAGAGAACCAGAGCTCATCTGTAAAACAGCACACATGCTTCATCAGTGGACAGAGTAAGAGTGCATGTCCAGACTCACGGCTAGCCTCCATCCTCAATGTAGAGTGCCTGTAAACCCACACCGAGTCGTTTCATATCTCTCCACTCTGTATAAAAATAAGGCCTACTGATTGGCCTGAATCTCTGGAGAATTTAAAGGAATAGTTCACCCAGAAATGAAAATTCTGTCATCATTTACTCA
Source organism: Myxocyprinus asiaticus (assembly GCF_019703515.2). Lineage (NCBI taxonomy): Eukaryota > Metazoa > Chordata > Actinopteri > Cypriniformes > Catostomidae > Myxocyprinus > Myxocyprinus asiaticus. The sequence goes on along the minus strand of NC_059380.1, from coordinate 2,819,248 downwards.
GCCTAGTGTAGTCAGTGTTGGGGAGTTGTTAACTGAAAGTAGTGACACTACTCAAACCAGCCCATCTGGGGTGGGTCACCGTGGTAACACGCTCAACAAGCCACGTGATAAGATGCGTGGATTGACGGTCTCAGACACGGAGATTCATCCTCCTCCACCCGAGGACTTCGAGCGCATTGGGAATTGGGCATTCCAAATTGGGGTGAAAAAAGGGGAGAAAATAAAATAAATAAATAAATAAATATATAATAATAACAATAATAGCAGCAACACCAAAAAGTTGTACACTTGAACCATTTATCCTGGACAAAATGACCAGTTTGATTAAGAGACAATAGAGATGGACACAGAGGACACAACTGAAGGGCCATGACCACCATATAAAACAACATTCAACATTAATCCACTAGCCGAGAACTGACAGGACAAGAATTTCCGTTGCTTGAGAGTAGAGGGCCAAAGCTCATCTTTACCCACAATTTCGACTTACTTTTGCAAAAGAACCAAAAGCACCAAGTCACAGAGGCACAGTAAAATTAGCTCTAGGTGACCTCTAGGCACACACTTGCTAATTCACACAAAGTCGGCTCAGACGGGCTTCGCATGAAAGCGCAGGGGTGAGAGTGATTTAAATAATGAATGGAGTTGGCTAGCTTTGGGTTCCGCCATAATGAGAGAGGAACAGTATGCCTCAGACAGCTGGAGAACAGCTCAAGTGTCTGCATGCCAAACAAGCCAAGAGGCGCAAGGCCTGAAACATTCTATGCATGTATGCAGACGCAAATGCTGGGCCAGAACACTGCAAGCGAACAGTCCCGGCAAGCATCCTTAATGTAATATAGTCAAGCCCAAGTACTTTAGGGGGTGACAGAGTTTCATTCAAATGGATGTGCCTTTAAACTGGATTTGTTATTATTCAGGGAGCTATCTCAAAGTCAAACTAACTTGCTCTGTTGTTCCGCCATGACGGTAGCTGAAAACAGAAAAAATACTGACGTACTTCAGCCTTTATGACCTTACCCCAATAAAGGAAAGCCATTTAATGCATTTACATTACCTTAAGCGTTGTCGGATTAAGCATAATTGGTCTAAGACTGTGATCGTAAATTCGCTCATTGAGAATGCAAAGCGTACATTCATGACACATGATATTGAGCTTGAGTTGCTGGAAGCGTTTGCGTTTCGGGGCTAAGGGATCGTTCACCCAGGATGCATTCTTGTGTTCCACCTGCTCTATTTTTAAAATGTTAGTCTATGTAAATATGCGCTAGATGGACATTTTTGGGCGTTACGGAGCTGATTTTTCAAAAGGTGTTTTTAAGATGCCATGCCATGTTATTGATCTGCAGTGCAGCAGATCAATGTAAATTTAAAACAATGGACCAATCTGATGAATCTAGGGGCAGGACAAGCATATATTTACATATAAACAAGTGTATTGAGTATTTATATTAGAAAAGGAGCTAATACGCTTAAGGCCCCTGCACACTTCCAACAAAAGCAAAGAAGGAACAGGTGTGATGTCATTTAGAACAAAATCTGGCCAAAAAGAAGGTGTTTTTGAGTTCATTTCGGTGGTTCGTAACAGCTCGCCAGGGCAAACTTACCAGCTGCTAAACACCTTCTTACTGCCATAGGTCAATGTCATCGGTAGGTGTGACCTGGAGCTCCACCTACTTTGAGGCCGACAACTAATTCCCATCCAGTTCTGACCAGTCAACATGAACAAACTGGCATGTAGAGTTATTAGCGAGCTGTTGCAAATGTACCTACATCTGTACGATCGATCGCATAGAGACATTCTCCAAGAACATGTCATGCAATTTTGTTTAATTAATCTACAAAAGTAATCAAATCTACTCAAATACTCTCAAATGCCCATTCACTTATGTGCCATCTGCAGCTGAAAGCGATTCACACATCTGCCCAAAAGATGTGCCTCTTATCATCATTCTTTTGTCTGTATTCCACCCATTAACACTCTTTTATACACCCTTCTTTGCAGCAGTATCAGTGCCATCATAAATTACAATAACAGTGTAATCAGTGCATATTATGGTTGCGTATAGCGTGTTAGCACATTAGCGTCATGAATACAAAAGGTAAACATTACAAATTACACATTATCTACTGCATATACAGTATACTGTTTTTCTTTAAATCATCATGGAGTTGTTAAAATATTTATCTTGTGTGAATTCTACTCATAGAATGAGGCATGAACTAATTGATAACACATTTCAATGTCAATGTAGTTTTGTACGTCATCATATTTAAATGCTCCTCTAAATGCCTCCCCCAGTAGCACGGCCGGTGTTTAAATGTTCGCAAACAGTATGTCGTTGCTCAGCTGTTTCGTATTTCTTTTCAGCTCTGAGAAAAGAACAAAGAAGCACTTTATAGATGGGCTTTCGGTTTAATTCCACTGTGCTCTAGGTCTTTTTAACACAAGAACGCCTCCCATGTGAATGGCCCCTAACACACCACAGCATGATGTCCAACAATCATTCTATTGTAATGGTTTTGCTATTGCAACACACTCTTCATCCCATGAGAATATTTCATTAGACATATACTGTAATAGTATGATTAACACTAACTCTCTTGTGCACCAGCAGCACATTTATAGTATCATTATTTGCTTCATTACTAAGTACAACATTAAATTCCGTTGAGGATAAAATTACTGTAACAGGAAGGAATGTGGTGCGCTTACTGAGATGGAAACATTTGCTAAGAGCCAAAATAAAAAAATCTCATCCGTCCTCATTATCATCAGCTGTGTCTTGATGTTGGCAATCAGTTAAGCAGTTACAGTATCTGCAATGTCTCAGTTGATACAGTGATAACTTTGGAGATAATGTGGACTGCTTATTGGGGCCAGACCGTGCGAAAGTGTAACTGTGTAACTTGTAACTCAACAAGGAATTGTTGAGCAAAGTTTAAAAAATCAAGGCAACATGATGCAGTACGATATTTGAGTTCTCTGATAGTTCTCTCGTCTTAATAACTGTCCTCAGTAACATTGCTTTGTTTAGTCAATTTGAATTTGTTTGTTCACTAAATGCAAAAATTCTTGTTGAGAGATCTACTAATATCTTGTTCAGCCAACTATCAATTCGCAATATGAGAACTTACATTTTGTCACCATTTCAATCTTGTAAATCATTTTCAATGACATTTACATGAAGTTAACTGCAAACTTTGCCTCTGAAGAAAGGTATGTCTTGCAAGGCAAGACAGTACATTCAGTTGTTTGACACAACAGACCTCAACCCTTAACACTCAAACCTCAATAATGATGATAATCAATCAACAAACCTCAATAAGTTAAAAGATAAGCTCTTAACATCACCACACAATTAACTAACAATGGCAACAAAAGACAATAATGCCAGCATAAATAAAGTCAGCAAACAGTAAAAAATAAGCCTATAACATTAACTGCATTATAGATTCATGTTGCAATGCATGCTAAGATCTCGCAAATCAGCAACAATGTTCAATGTGAAATTGTTTGTTCAGACAACTTTGTTAGGCAAGTTGGGACTTTGCAATCAGCATTTCTGTCGGTCCAAAAGTAAGCGCAGATTATAGTCACTTATTACCTTGACAATCCCCCCAGAGCAACCTGGAGTTAAGTGCCTTGCTCAAGGACACGATGGTTATGGCTGTGGGGATTGAACCGGCAACCTTCTGATTACCAATTTTGTGCTTTAGCCCACTACGCCACCACCACTCCAGACTCTCTAGAGATTATCTCACAGATTTGTAATTAATTTCAAATAGAATACCATAATGCCAATCTAAACAATCAAAGATTAGCAAACATAAACAGCCACTGACTCAGAGTCTGTGCATACTGTATTTGTGATTATGTACAAGTTACAAGCGCAAAATACTTCCGGAACCCAGACGGCTGAACAAGTGGGCGGGCACTGTTCTTGTTGTTGTTTGCACTGCTGTGTGGCACAACACGGCGAACACTCACTTTTCAGCTGACCAGTGGCGTGGTTAAGACTTATGCGAGGTGGTAGGGTGCTGTGGTAGGGCAGGGTACTGCTGAACAGGATGTTGTTGGGCACGGCCTGATCCAACATGGAGCTGCGAGAGCTGGCTAAAGACAGCGCCCTCCGGTGGCTGCTGCACAGGCTCTCATCGGACAGAGTACGGTATAGTGAACGGCGCGGAGACTGACCGGCAATCGGTATCTGAAAGAGCCAAATGTGGAGAGAGAGAGAGACTTCAGTTTCAGACCAGCACAGTTAAACAAAACCAAATCAGAACAAATCAAATCAAGAAAGCAAGGCATATTGGGACTGTTAGGAAAAAGAAAGTAAAATGGAAAGTATGATCTGACAGAACATAAACACAAAACTGAGAATGATCCTCAGGCTCCTCATTCCAAAGAAAATAATCACTGCTCTGATCAACATATTCGAGAGTTGTTTGCACAACAGAATAATGTAGTCTTTGTAATGTTCATTCACATCTTCTTAAATGTTCAGTTTATTTGACTTTTTTTGCATTTTAGTGTATGGGCGATTGGCAAATAAGGTTGTCAAATATGATAAAAAAATCTTTTAAAATACCGTAGAAAGTTAGTAGAAATGTAATCTTTGAATCCATGTTGATTTCATACATTTAAAAAATAATTATTCTGCACTTCTTATGCCAATTTTTTTCTAAGATATATATATATATATATATTTTTTTTTAACGCCATATCAGAGAAGACAAAAACAAGGTATAATCAATCAATAAAGAAAGCAACTAAATAAAAATAATTAAAATAAATGCATTTTTTTTATTTTTTTTTTTATTAATACTACTATTATTATTATTATCATTAGTAGTAATAGGAGTAGTATTCAAAATAAAAAAAAATTTTGGGGGGGGGGGGGGGGGGGGGATTTTTTCCCCTTTTTCACCAAATTTGGAATGGCTAATTCCCAATGCGCTCTAAGTCCTCGTGGTGGCGTAGTGACTCGCCTCAATCCGGGTGGCGGAGGACGAATCTCAGTTGCCTCCGCATCTGAGACCGTCAATCTGCGCATTTTATCACCTGGCTTGTTGAGCGCGTTACCACGCTCAACTCACCACGTGCCCCACCGAGAGCGAGAACCACATTATAGCGACCACGAGGAGGTTACCCCATGTGACTCTACCCTCCCTAGCAACTGGGCCAATTTGGTTGCCTAGGAGACCTGGCTGGAGTCACTCAGCACGCCCTGGATTCGAACTAGCGAACTCCAGGTGTGGTAGCCAGTGTCTTTTACCACTGAGCTACCCAGGCCCCCATTAAAAAATATTATTAAAAATAATAACAATTTCCTGTCATTGCTTTTGTATGCATATAAAAACAACCATGCCAATAAACTACTTTCAAACTGAACTGAGAGAGAGAAAGCATAGAAAAGACAGAGAGTGGTGGGACGGGGGGAAGTAAAGATATTATTCATCAGAATATGATTATGTGAAAGTCTCTGCGATTATTGTTAATAAAACAGCCCTGGCAATAAAGCACATATCACTTAATTGAATTGTGAGAGAGAGGTGGGGGGTGGGGAACAGGAGGAGGGTGAGGAGAGGGAACATGAGAGTTGGCAGGAGACCAATCAGAAGCGGTCGTCGGAGCGACTGTGTATCTGTGAGTCAGAACTATTAGAGTCATAGCACGCTCATCAATAATGCAGGCACGATGGACAGAGTCATGAATGGGGGCTCTATTGGAGGGGGGAAGCGGCCAGACAAACATTAGATACATGAACGTGACCGAAATGGGATGCTTATCAGAATCAGGATTAATAGCCACTTCTAATATAATGCTCAGTGCTGATGTAGGCCATTGCATGAAACAATCAATAAACAATTGAGTCGTGCATTGCATATTAAACACTAAAGGAAATTAAGCTAAGAGCTAAATACACCTTAAACTGGCTAATATCTTACTAGTATGTAATATTGCTAACTTGGTGCATGCCCGTGCAAAACTTAACGCCACAATGATGGAGCTGGGCATTGTGAGAGTGATCTAGGGCCAGATTCACGAAACATTCTTAAAGGAATAGTTCACCCAAAAATGCAGATTCTCTCATCACTTGCTCACCCTCATGCCGTCTCAAACTCATCTGATTTTCTTTCTTCTGCGGAACACAGATGAAGTGTTTTTATCCATACAGTGCAAGTGCAGATGGCAAGATCTGTAGATTTAAAGAGTCCTTTATGCTGCCTTTATGTGCTTTTTGGAGCCTGAAGATTTTAGACGCCATTGACTTGTATTGTATGGATATAAACACATAAAACAAATCTATGAAAATCTCTTCATTTGTGTTCTGCAGAAGAAAGAAAGTAATGTGAGGTGGCATGAGGGTGAGTAAATGATGAGAGAATTACACTTTATGGGTGAACTATCCCTTTAAGAATATAACAACCGTATTCTTCTTTCTCACTTAAGAAAAGACTTATTAATTTATTCTAAGAACTTCATTTTTTTTTTTCTTAAAGGAATATTCTGGTTTGATACAAGTTCATTCAACAGCATTGATTACCTAAAAAAATCCAATTCAAATCGTCCTTTTCTTAAAAATAAACTTTACACAGAGAAGGTTAGTAAGTGATTTTATCACACTAAAATCATGTTAATCATGTTCAGTTAATCTCTGAACTCACCTTGCCGCGACCTGCCTGCCCCGGGGGACTGTCGGGGAGGAGCATCCTGAGGAAACCCTCCTTAGAGAGCGTCTGGAGCTGCTCACCAGCATTAACCACCTGAGACGAGTCTGTCAAATACAGCCGTCTGAGAGAGACATGGAGACAGAGGAGGAAGAGGACGAGAGAGAGTGAAATAAAGGACAAAGTGATGGAAGGATGACAAGAGACAGAAACAAACATTAGCCGTGGTTTTGCTGTAGTTTTAACATTCTTTGTGAAGTGCCTCTGCTTTACATTGATGGGTACATTTCACGAAACCTGTCAATATGACCTGGCAAACATTTCCGGGTCATATTTCAGCACACAATGAAAGAAAATATATGTGAAATTATATTTTTCTTAAAGAAAATGAAGCCTATTTTTAGTATTTATTTTTTTGCATTGAGACATTATTTTCTTGACAGTTAAGCACATTCATTCCCAATTCTCTTTACAGTAATTCCCCAAAAAATTAATTATGCTTTATGCAATTTATATTTTAAAATACTTATACATCATGGCAATACTGCCTTTAAACTATTGTAATACATTCTATTTATTTTATATATATATATATATACTGTATATATACACACACCGATCAGCCACAACATTAAAAGCACCTGCCTAATGTTGTGTAGGTCCCCCTCGTGCCACCAGAACATTGCCAACCCGCATCTCAGAATAGCATTCAGACATGATATTCTTCTCAGCACAATTGTACAGAGTGGTTATCTGAGTTACCGTAGACTTTGTCGGTTCAAACCAGTCTGGTCATTCTCTGTTGACCTCTCTCATCAACAAGGCGTTTCCATCCACAGAACTGCCGCTCACTGGATGTTTTTTGTTTTTGGCACCATTCGGAGTAAATTCTAGAGACTGTTGTGTGTGAAAATCCCAGGAGATCAGCAGTTACAGAAATACTCAAACCAGCCCGTCTGGCACCAACAATCATCCATGCGATTATCTAATCAGCCAATCGTGTGGCAGCAGTGCAGTGCATAAAATCATGCAGATACGGGTCAGGAGCTTTAGTTAATGTTCACATCAACCATCAAAATGGGGAAAAAATGTGATCTCAGTGATTTGGACCGTGGCATGATTGTTGGTGCCAGATGGGCTGGTTTGAGTATTTCTGTAACTGCTGATCTCTCACACACAACAGTCTCTAGAATTTACTCCGAATGGTGCCAAAAACAAAACACATCCAGTGAGTGGCAGTTCTGTGGACGGAAATGCCTTTGTGGAGGTGAGGGCGTGGTTGAGCGCCCGTCTGGGGAGAGAGAAAGTGGTAAGGACATCCACCTGAGATGAACTGTGACTAATTACCATCTCTATGTTCACAGTGAGAGTCGGGGGAGACAAAAGACAGCCAGTCCACAGAGCGAGAGAGAGTCTTGTGTTATGTGAAGCTGAAAAGCCATCTTGTGTTTTGAGTGAAGCTGTACAGCGATTGCTGTTTATTTGTTAATAAAATGGACCCACGTGAACTGTGGAAACTTGTTCCTGCTTCCTCCTTTATCTGCGCAACCCGAACCTTTCTTACACCCTTGTTGATGAGAGAGGTCAACAGAAAATGGCCAGACTGGCTACATATATATATATATATATATATATATATATATATATATATATATATATATATATATATATATGTATGTATGTATGTATATACACTACTGTTCAATAGTTTGGGGTCACTTGACTGAAATGTTTCTCATGATCTTAAAAATCTTTTGATCTGAAGGCGTATGCTTAAATGTTTGAAATTAGTTTTGTAGACAAAAATATAATTGTGCCACCATATTAATTTATTTCATTATAAATCTAAAATGTAATAATAATAAAAAAAAAGTTTTTGAAATGGATGACTTGGACCAAATAATAAAGAAAAGCAGCCAATAAGTGCCCAACATAGATGGGAACTCCTTCAATACTGTTTAAAAATCATCCCAGGGTGATACCTCAAGAAGTTGGTTGAGAAAATGTCAAGAGTACATGTCTGCAAATTCTAGGTAAAGGGTGACTACTTTGAAGATGCTAAAATATAACACAGTTTTGATTTATTTTGGATTTTGTTTAGTCACAACATAATTCCCATAGTTCCATTTATGTTATTCCATAGTTTTAATGACTTTACTATTATTCTAAAATGTGAAGAAAAATAATAATAATAATAAAGAATGAGTAAGTGACCTTAAACATTTGAACAGTAGTGTATATATTTATATATATATATATATGCATGTGTATACTGTAGAAATACACTATATATATATACATAAATTTATACTTTAGCAAAAAGTGGTGCAGACAAAAACGTTCTTCTGTAACAACACAAAAAGGGGCTTTGACCACTAGAAATAGTGCGGGCTGGGACCACCGTGGTGACAAAACAGCTGATGAACAGGATTCTGGTTCAATAAACAAACACAAAGGGGCTCAAGAGGAGCATCAGGGAGCAAATCAAAACAGATATTCGACTCCTGTGATCTTATGGGTATGGAAAGTGCTATTCTTACAAGACAAGAGGGGAGCAAACAAGACTGGGGTGAAGATACAAGGCCACATAATGACCAAACTACCTTGATTTCCTCAACAGTGTCTTTAGGAATAAAGACAACAAGACCTCTGAGCCTCTGAGACCGCAAACACAACAAAGAGGGACATAAATGTGATTAGAGTTTCGAATGGATGCCATGTCTCTTTTTTCAAAAACCTGACACAAAAGAAATACGAATCCCCATCAAATATTATATACTTCAGCATCACCCAATGAGCTTGTCGATCATACCCTGTCTATGCTTTAATCGTCAGAAAAACATTTACTAGGCCTTCAGTCTGATAATGTGAGGTGGCAGGTGTCAAGTACATTCTGTCTGGATTCTGTTTGATGGAGGTTATATAATATGTCTGTTGACATCGATCATTTCTGAGACATCGCCAGAAGAGATGTGCCATGGACCTAAAAGGTATTCCTGGTGTCACTGCTATGCCGAGGTAGCAGTCCGACATTGTTTTTCAAATGTATTGAGTCAAACACTAAACATGTTACTTCTCGAATCATTTTCACAATCTGAACCCTTGATAAAGGGCTTCCCAACTTTTTTTAAAAAGCTGATCCCCTATGACCTAAAATATTTACAGACGTTCCCCTGATATTTTAAGCAATACTAACCTTTCAATAATTATGGATTTTTATGAATTAAAAAATATTAAATAATTGTGTAAAGTACGGGGCCTGGGTCTCCAGCCAGGTCTTCTAAGCATCCAAATTGGCCCGGTTGTTAGGGAGGGTAGAGTCACATGGGGTAACCCCCTCGTGGTCGCTATAATGTGGTTCGCTCTCGGTGGGGCGCGTGGTGAGTTGTGCGTGGATGCCGCGGTGGATGGCGTGAAGCCTCCACACGCACTATGTCTCCATGGTAACGCGCTCAACAAGCTACGTGATAAAATGCGCGGACTGACGGTCTCGGACGCGGAGGCAACTGAGATTCGTCCTCCGCCACCCGGATTGAGGCGAGTCACTACGCCATCACGAGGACTTAGAGTGCATTGGGAATTGGGCATTCCAAATTGGGGAGAAAAAAGGGGAGAAAATAAAATACAAAATAAATAAATAAATAATTGTGTAAAGTATACTATTTATTTGGTCACACTTTATATTAGGTGTCTTTAACTACTATGTACCAACGTTAAACAAACATACAATCCAATGTATTTATTTTGTAACTACATGTTGTTCTGCAAAATTCTCAGACGATTTACATCTGCTGCTACTGAGGTTGAGGTACAAGTAGGTTTAGAAGTAGGGGTAGGGTTAGGGGTTGGGGTAGGGTTAGGCGTAACATTAACAGTATAACAACAAATGTAATTACATGCAGGTACTTTAAATGTAAGTATAATTTAACAACATGTATGTACATAATAAGTACATTGTATCAAAATTAATTTGTCATTGGTAATGAGGTTCTTTCATGAACTTTCGGTTGAGAAACCCTTTTTCAAGTACAAGAACAGAATCAACATGCTCAGTGTTCAATAACATCGATAAACATTTAAGTATTACTCACCTAAAATCTCTGGCCTGCTGCTGCTCCTCCAGTGAGTGCTCGTCCTCTTTCTTCCAGCCAGTCGAATACTTGCCGCCTTGAGATTGACAGCTGTGTGGACACTTTTCCCGCCCTCCCTCAAAAGTTGTGTCTTTAGGAGAGATAATGTAGATTTTGGAGGGGTCCATGGAGCCGGAGCTCTTTGAGCAGCGTTCAGATGGGCTTCCAGAATGTCGAGAACCACTGGGGAAAAATGGAGGACCATTGTGTGACCAACATAAAATAGCCGATTCATGAATGTGCCACAGAAATGTGAACGACATATTTTTAGATTGCATATGTATTTTGGCAGATGAAGGAGACTGTAGAGACAAGTTTTCAACACTTTTACTTATACAGACTTTAGTCTTACAGCTCATTCTGAAATATCGAGTTTTTGGTGTTAGAACATCGATGCAGTCTCTTGAGGTACGTGGTTTCCCCCAACTCTATAAGGGAAGATTAGTAGGTTTGCAGGGTATTTTAAGGACAAGAGCATGGTCCACAAGCAAAAACGGTCCAGCTGTTTCCAACCGAAAGCTCCAGCACTCCCAACTAAATGCTTCTTTTACATTGTTGGCAAACTCCACAGAGCAGGAGCCAATTTAAAGCGGTAGAAATGGAGTTTGCAGTGGAACACCCTCAGGGATGGTGAGATGTTTTGGCTGTTTGTGTCTCATCGCTTTAACTTTATATCCTCAAATGACGAGCTGTTTTAATTTTAGCAAGCTCTCTAAGTGCGTCTGTATTCAGTGGCTGGTGACAACGAACCTGAATACAAGAGTACCTTTGTTCTGACCTACGCTTTGCTCTAAAATCTGCGCCTAACTTAAGAGTAAAGCTTTTCCATGAGGATCAGACATGCTGTTTGTTCTTTGTCAACACCACAGGCCCAAACAGAAATCAAATTAGCAGAAGAACTGATGTAATCATGCTTGAATGTTTTTTGCTTGTTTTTAGCGAATGAAAGGTTGAACTCGAACTAAGTTACGTGCCAGTCAGAATGTGTAAATTGTGTTGTGAATACAATGTTTCCTTAAAAACACGCTACACATGAAGTTTTACCTAAACGGTCTAAACGTGAGGAATTCACAACAGAGAAACTTCTAAAAAGTAGCTAATACTTCAGTATATTCTTTATATGGTTTTATTTCAGGAGCTCAGGTTTGCAGGACAGTTTTCTCATGCTGCTTATATTGATAAATCATGTTTGATAAATGTTTACATAATTACTGTAGATGTTAATACTGTTAATTTTTCAAATTATTTGAAGATTTGGTTAGTTTCGTCTGTTACAGTTCGACAATTTTTGTCATTTTGCACATTATCGTCAACTGAAATGAGTTATTTTCGTCAAGCTGCATTAAATATCAAATATCTGCCGAGCGTGTTGTCATGTGGCAGTTCTGCGCTTAGTGTGAACAGACAGATCGCTTGCTGCTGGAATCACCTGGTTAGGATATGGTACAATAGTGCACTTTTACCCGTTTGGCCTCTCGCACCTCATTTTTGTGCTCTCACTCATCTCACCTGGAAAGGGATGAGATCTCGCTCAGATCTCCAGTGCTGCCATCAGTGGTGAGTCCGGTGGCTGTAGCAGGAGCGTACCCCTGAGACAGGAACATCTTTGCCCTCCCCTCTTCCGTCTCACCCTCCTCGTGGTACTCAAGAACCCAGGATAGTCCCGCCTCAACCCTCCCGTCACTCGTGACCATCCGTGACGGTCTCACACCGGTCAGGGGTAGAGGGGGCATGCAGGGTGCTGTATCTATGCCACTGTCTGTGGATGCTCCCTTGATGTAGGTGAGACCCAGTGACTCCGGATCCATTGGGTCTCCAGATCCAAAGTGCTTCTCGTCGCTGCCGCTTGAAGCGTTGCTAGAGAGGGTGTTGTTACTGGAGTGGCTGGAGCAATGACTGTGGCAGCTCTTCTCACGGCTCTGGAAAATAAAATATACGTCAAGTGTTGAGCTGAATAGAATGAACTTCAGTCTGGTCCTGGAGTACCTCAATGTTGTTGTCTCCCTTATTCGACACCCAAATTCATGGAGCCTCTACTAACGAACAGAGTTGAATAAAGTATGTTTGATTAAGGAGACATTCAAAATGTGTAGTATTGTGGTACTTTCATGGTGCTTTATTTTTGTCCTTTTTGGAGCTTGAGAGCCCCTGGTCACAACATTTCATTTCATTTTATGAAAAAGGAACAGCTTGGAGATTCTTCAAATAAATCTTTATTTTTCTACAGAAAAAATATAGTCATAAGGGTTTGGAACAACTAGGGATGCACTGATATGGAATTTCTGGGCCGTACCAACACTATTCAAACAAAATAGGTGTCATTTAAAAGCTTGGACTCATAACTTCACAATCTGACCAACACTTAACTACTGCTATATAAGGTTTGGCGGATGTAATGTGAACCAGAAGTCTGACTAAAATATTATGGATTTTTGCTGATCGTATCATGTCCATTTATATGAGTATATATTGCAATCCTGATAAAAACTAACTTCGAACAGATGAACTAAAGCAAAATGCATTGAGAGAAGCTGCAAGCAGTCAGAGATTCTCAGCCGCAAGCAAGTAACCCATAACGAATTATCAGCAAATACATATGCAGTAGTTCCACTATTGGCTAGTGACAGACCAATATAACAGCCAGGCCGATTAATAGGCCGATATTTCTCCATTTTGCGATTATCGCCATCACCTGATAACCGTGTTAATTTTCTCTTGTGTCAGTCAATGGATGGTCAACACTTTCTGTTTTCAAGTTTAAAAATGTAAAGTAAAAATTGCATAAAATACAAGTATGCTTCACTTTAGAACTTTTGTGTACATCTGATTTGCTGTTGTAAAATTGTATTATGTTTATCAGCATTTATATCGGCAATCTTGCTCTCTAGATATCGGTATCGGCCATTGAAAAATCCATATCAGTCGACCACTACTATTGGCGTGTATATTCTAATAATGTTTCGCTTTTTCTAGTTGTCTGCCAATACTATATCGGCCGCCTATATATGGTGCACCCCTAGGAACAGCAAGAAGGTAGGTAAATAATGACAGAATTAGCATTTTTTGCTAAGGAGGTGATCATTGATAATGTTCATATTTAGAATGCATATCTGGAAAGTAAAAAAAAAAAAATTACCTACAATTACTTCTCACCATATCATTTGGACAAAACTACATGGGCACTGAATATGAGGCAGGTCAAACAATTATATCCAAATGCAACATTTGTTCACTTCACGGTAAAAAAAAAACCAAACAAACGAATGACAAACAAGCCAGAAAAAAAATGGATGAAGATGGAAAATGAATAATTGATTATTCTGTTAAATCTTCATTTTAGCCCTTTTAAATAAATGGAAATTGGATGATTATTAAACTTTAAAAGGAATGTTCTGGGTTCAATACAAGTTAAGCTCGATCGACAGCATTCGTGGCATAATCTTGATTACCAAAAAAATTAATTTCGACTTAAATTAAAGTTACAGTAAGACACTTATAATGGAAGTCAATGGGGCCAATTTTTGGAGGGTTTAAAGGCAGAAATATATCTTATAATTTTCTAAAAGCACTTACATTAATTCTTCTGTTAAAACTCAAGTATTATTTGAGCTGTAAATTTGTTTAAATTGTCATTTTTATCAATTGTTTTAGGGTTTGATGACATTACATCATCATGGTAACGAAGTTGTAAAATTGGCTTTAAGTTTACACAGAAAAGGTTAGTAAGTGATTATATCACAGTAAAATCATGTTAGCTATACTTTTGAAACAGTGAGTATTTTAATGTTCAAAAAATGGCCCCATTTACAGTACTTCCATTGTAAGTGCCTCACTGTTACCTCGAGTTTTGCTTTTTTTTTTAAAGAAAAGGAGGGTCGAGTCGAAATTACTTTTTGTGGTAATCAACATTATGCCACAAATGCTGTTGATTGAGCTTAACTTGTATTGAACATTCCTTCAATGCACAGCTTGCTTGGGAAGATCTACTACGGCCCGCCTTATCCAGTTGGATGAAAATCCAAATCGCCCTTTTGGCTAAAGCCAATGTGGTCAATAATAGGGATGTGCACGGATAGTCGAAATTCAGTGCTACTATCTGAATACCAAAATCACTATTTGGCTATTCTACACATGCAATTGAGGTCTTCAACCCTACGTGAACTCGACGAGTTCTGACAAACGGTCGGGTTTTCTGGCCGGGTTTCGTTCAGTTTTTCAAGGATAGGCCGAGTTAGGGGCTGTATAAACATGCTTTTGTGTGCGCCTGTACTGTTTTTCTATCTTTTCTAGAATTAATTATTTTTGTTTGACTTTAATGTAAAATTTTATCATTTGAAGATCTATGTATTTTGCAATTTTGGCTCATAGCCCACTGTGCACTATATTTGCTGCTATTTTGAGGAGTGTTTGAGGAAATTCTATTGCAATTAACGTTCTTTGTTCCCACGTCCCAATGAAAAAAACGATTAACCATTCCTGAAACCTCGCTGTTAACCGAATCGTAAAAACCCTAGTCAATACAGAACAATCTTCTGTCAGTTCTGAGAGCAAAATAATGGAGAAAACAGCCCTTAGAAGTTACTAATATGAGATAAACATGAGGAATGACATCACGTTTGGCTGTTAGCACCAACATCGCCTGCAAACGACAAGGCTAGGTTGACCTTTTTTGCGCTTGATAAATCAGGTGGATTTATACTTGACCTGGTACTCAAGCTCCTGGTATTTGAGCGCTCTCATTGGATCTCATTTACCAATAATAACTTACAAGTTGCATACTTATGTGCACAGAAAACGTTCTTTACAACAAAAGCATACACATAAATTTACTTTTATTCTGCAGTGTATTCTGCCAACAATTAGTAATGTTAATTTAAACATTTACAAATGCATTTTTAAAATTAAAACTTGTATATGTTCACTCAATATTAGTTCATGCAATGTGAACTAACATGGACAATTGTTTTTATCAATTAAAATGAACCAAGCCTAATGCCATTTCAAAATATTGTTCATTGTTAGTTCATGATATCTATTGCCTTAACTAATGTTCACAAATGGAACTGATTTTTAAAGGGTAAAAGATTATTTGGGTCAAATAAAAAAACCTTTAAGGGTAATAGCTGTACCAAAAGCATGTGCGGTGGAAATATAAGTGACGTTCAACTTATGAAATGTTTTTTACATAGAGGAAAAATAAAAAAAGATGGAGTAACCATATATGTTGACAAAGTTTACAATATGTCAAGCACAACAAACGCGATATGCGCAAACATATTGAGTCATGATTTCTGCACGAAAACGTTCATACACAAGTTTTACGCACAAATACGTGTGTATGCACAGTTTGTGAATGAGACCCAGGGCATGGCGCAAGAGAGAGGTCAAACAGTGCGCCCATCCTGTAACTGAGCTGTCGTCCTGTTTCTTACAACAATTCCCACAGGGTTCACATGGCTGGATGTGACACTATGAGCCATCTGCCATAGATGTCAAAGCCCCTTTCCACCAAACCCATGACCTCCCTTCGACAACTACCCGCCCACACTGAGATAAGTGGCGCGTTCGCAATGCTGCCAAATACATGTTCCGGATTAATGAGGTCGCTGCACTCATCAGCCACATACAAACACATAAACAGTTGCACAGACACACATGCATGCACAAGACATTTGTTCCCATTCATGTACAGTCCAAGGCATTTACTTTAGCTAAAGGACATTTATGCTCCAATAACCAGACTTTTTTAAAGTTAATATGTAAACGAGGAAATCACTGAAAGTACTGAGGGCAATTTAGTACACAACTACAATCTTAAGAAATATCATGCTTTACAGATGAAGCAGGGATGAACAGCGTCTGGTCTTCAAAGAACATTGCAAGCACAATTTGGAGAGTAGGGATGTGCAAAAGTACATCTTTTCATAATCTATTAGCTTTCGGAATGTCGTTCTGAATGCAAGAATGTGGCATGACCCAAGGAATCAGAGGTTCAACTTTGTACTTTTGGTGGCGCTACAGAGTTTGGGTTAGAGAGCCCAATTTTTGGCCAGTTATATTTCAGAGTGTCCTCTATCAGTGTGCCAAATTTGATAACTTTCCTATGTACGGTTCTATGGGCGGCCAAAGACTTCAAGAGCGGAATAATATTAATTAGAACATTAATGGATTCAATAGGTGCTTGGCCCCCAAAAATCGAGATAAACTAGTCGACGAGTCAGCTTGTGAATGACTAGTCAACCATCCTCTCCTAGATATGTATGTATATATCATTTAATTCAATTGAATATCTGTTCAATACTTACTTGGGGAAATTTACCAGGTGTGTCTTTTGCCCCCTGTCTCTGTAAGCCTCTGTTCAGGATCTTGGTGGACGGGATGTGCCACTTGGCCTCTGGAACACAAGGCGATCCTGGAAATCATTGGCGTAATGTTACATGATGTTGATTGGAATGCAGTGCATTATTAAATGTTCATCTGAACACACTTAAATGGTAAAATGTATAATGCAGCTTGTTAAAGGGATAGTTCACCCAAAAATGAAAATTCTCTCATTATTTACTCACCCTCATTATAAATGTGTGCAGAACACATTTGAAGAAAAATAAAAAAAATATCTCTGCTCAGTAGGTCCTTAAAATGCAAGTGGATGGTGATTTCACTTTTGAAGCTCCAAAAATCACAGCCAGCCAGCATAAACATCATTCATACGACTCCAGCGGTTAAATAAATGTCTTCTTAAGCGATACGATCAATTTTGGTGTGAAAAAAGATCAATATTTAAGTACTTTTTTTAAACTCTAAATCATTCACCCGTTCTGCAGCAGTATGTGCGTGTGACGTAATCCCATTGGCATCTGAAACACGTGAGAACTGACGCATGTGCGTTACATCCGGAAGAGCAGCGCTGTTTACAAGTGAAGAGGAGGAACGCTGTACAGTAGCTTGGTTGGTTTTGGTTTAGATCTGTAGTTAACTGTTTCTTTACTCACAATGCTGTGTTTGTGTGCTTATCCTGGAGGCCTCAACCGAGAGGAAACATGAGATTAAGTTGGTATCATGGCAACACGAATACATCACACGAGAGACCTCTTGGACTCCTCCTTATTGTGAACCTTACCCTCACATTGGATTATAGTTAAAAATACTTAAATATTGATATTTTTTCATACCAAAAGTGATCGTATCACTTAAGAAGACATTTATTTAACCGCTGGAGTCGTATTGATGACGTTTATGCTGACACTCTGTGATTTTTTGGAGCTTCAAAAGCCAAATCTCCATTCACTTGCATTATAAGGACCTACTGAGCTAAGATATTTTTCTAGTTTTCATCAAATGTGTTCTGGTGAAGAAAGAAAGTCATATACACTGGGGATAAAATGAGGGTGAGTAAATAATGAGATAATTTTCATTTTTGGGTGAACTATCCCTTTAAATTCAGTGAGCAAAACACTCAAGGCTATTGAACAAGTACATCAGTCAATTAAAGTGGGTGAACCAATTCGTTTCTATAGGCTATTTGAGCGAACACAGCTAATGCAGTTTAAAGTGTAGTGGCACTTGAGAAGAATAGTCGTTTTGTACCAGCAGATCGCGTTCTCTCCAGCTTGTGATCTCGGTCTCTGTGCCCCTCTCCCTCCTTCTCTTCTGGCTGGTCGTGAAGGGCAGGTGACTGCGATCTATGGAACAGAACACACAGGATGTTCACAAACAGACACCATTATATCACTCACAGAATTGTATAGAGGTTCACTGGTGTACTGCATTGGCATTAATTATATTTCAAAGGAAAATATGTCTCAATGTCGAATATTCCTTGATATTTTGATATATAAAAAAGATTACTGTACACTAAAAACATACTATGACTTTCAGAACTCATCGCTCCTTCACCAAGCCAAAAATATATATAAATATATATATTTATAAAAACTAGAGGTCGACTGATGGTGGATGATAGTGGGAAAAAACTGATAACCACTTAATCTGCCGATAGTTTTTAAAATCGATATCATATTGAATGCAAGGGCGTAAATTTGACTTAAATATGGGGGGTTTCCATTGATCATGGTATAAATATTGGGTGGGGGGTGGGGGGGGGGACTGGGGGAGGGGGGTTGTTACCCATGTGTGGGGGGGATGTGTGAAGATAGGGGCCAGCTGGTCAGCACAGGATTTTAGACAAGTGGGTGAAACACCGTCTGGGCCCTGTGTTTTCCTTGTTTTCTTTTTTTCTGGAAGACACAGCACACATCCTCTTCACAGATCTTAAGTGCAGATTGAGTAGCAGGAGGGGGGTTGCAGGAGGTCTTGATGTTTGTGCGAAGTGAAGGTCAGAGTGGGTGTGGGGTGTGAGACTGGGCCTTTCAAATCTACAGTAAAACCTCATCTGGTGAAATACATAGGCCACAAATAGCAAAACTTTTTTTTGAATACTTAGATATTCAGAACTCTTATTTTGAAATGACAGAGTCTTGGCTCTGTTACAATGCTTTATATCAAAGTATTCACAAAATGTAGCTTTTTGTGGGCTATATATTTCACCAGATGAGGTTTTGTATGATTATTCACAAGATATAAATTTGGAGACACGATGCATGTGCTGATGGGTCACGCTTCGCTACAGTCACATGTTTCTTTGCATGCCCTCACCTCAATTTAGAACACTTGATAATCTAATAAAAATATGCAAAATATGCATTGAAATGAGGATAAGAATATGGATGACTATTGTCATTGATGAAAGATTGAGATCCAGCAATTCCTCATAAGGAATCAGTGATTGTTTTTTATTTGACCTCTTTCACCACTGTTATACTATAGAACCAACTCATTCTAAAAGAGGAACAAAAGAAAAAACTACCGCGTCGATTTTTGCAAAAACAACTATCGACACCGATTAATCGGTAAAACCAATATATCGGTCGACCTCCACTTGAGTGGTATAGGGGACAGTGATAACTGATTCTTGCCATTATCTCTGCAGTGTTTTGTGTCTGCCAATGAATGAACAGCTGACGCTCACAAGGCTGGTCATGAAACACTAGTCCATACTTGGCATGACGGAACACAGGAGACGACAATTCAATATCACTTGACTTCACTTCTCATCTCTTGTGCTTAATTCTGTTTGCACCCAAGATTTGCGGGAAATCTCATATGATTAGCCTCTTGCGATATCCTCTAAACCTGCTGGGCTCTTTGGTCTCTGAGTTCCATGGCTGCTGTGAATGCAATCTCATTACCCGTCATAACTGGCTTTCTGGGCCCATGTGCCGCAGGGACCCGGGTCACTGGAGGTTGATTGGTTACTGGGAGAACTGCAGTAGTGCTGGCCGGGATTTCCAGGTGGACTCTGAACCATCTCAAAATCCTGCAATACCCTGGAATGAGCAAACATAGCGCAGAAGCTCATTAATCACAACAGGCTCTGGCCAAAGCTCTGGTGGCACACGCAATGAGAGTTCTAGAACAAGACTCATTCATATTCCCAAATGAAGGGAGGAAATACTGTCAAGAAAATAATGGTTGAGCAGATTCTATTCATAGCAGGGCCCTTGTCTCCAGGACTGAGTGTCTGTGCATTCCGGGGTGGGGGGCGGGGGGTAATAAGAGGAAGGACTGACAGGCCACGCGCAACATAGATCCCAGCAGAGCCGAGGACGAGACGACAGCCGGGGTGAAGAGGCCATGGAGGTGTGTGTATTTCAGACAAGGTGAAGACAAAAGCATGCAGCACACAGTCACTCAAATGCACACGACGACATGCACAATCTTGAAGGGCTCCCAACTCTACAGCACCAGAAAATCAAGTTCTCAATTAGCTCACCCTGACGGGTGTCTGGAGACTCTGAAAATACGAAAGCAAGTCCAGACTCGGACATAATTATTCCGCAAATTTAAACCCTGTGTCTAATCCATCGGGTGGGATGTGTCATCTTTAATGGCCTCTATGTACTCCCTTTTGTGTTTCCCCTGCCACTTTTCAAGACGAATCCAGAGGATATGCCAGCAGGGATGAGTAAGGATAATCAAACATCACCATTGTGGATCATTATTCCTTTACAGTTCCTGCTGCTGAGCTGCTCATCCACATACGGCTCAGCCCGGCACAGAAAACCAGGTGTTGCTTTTTGTTACTTGTCCTGACATATTCATAGTGGCGGCCAAGTACAGTACAATAAAATCAGGCAGGAAATGCTGTGCTTCTGTGCTGTACTGGCATTCCATAAGAGGCACCACGTAACATCTGGGCTTGGTATTTAGTCTAGTTAAGGGCAAATATTTTAGTGTAAATCAAAAAAATAATCGACTCTTTAAACATTTGTTCGTGAGACTCTAGAGATGTGATAATATAGATATGACAATGTAATATCGAACCATTCTCATAAGCTGATTTGAAAAACAAAAACATTCCCAAGTCTCTTGTCCTATCAAAGACAATACAGACTTCTGACTTCAGGCATATGTTCACTTTAACTGTCAATATACGGTAAAACAGATTTTCAGATCGATGGGCATTATTTATTCTGCTGAATATAAATAACGAGAGAAGACACTGCCCAGAAGAGAGAAAAAAAGTAGTATTGACATCTTTGGAAGAGATCAATGCAATTAAACACACATTGGGATGCATGTGCACACAGAAGTACACACACACACACACACAGAGAGATGATGATCAGACAATATTGAGATGACTGCAATGACAGAATCAATTACACAAGCCTAACCAATCTACTTTCCACTTCTCTAAAGACCTCCCCCTACAGACTGTCCTCATATGTCTCTCTACCTATCTCTCTTTCATATCAGGGAGTGACTGAGTTGAATCAGGTTATGATACAGGGAAAAACACATGCAGTGCTTAATAGCATACTATTACTTAATATTACCAGAGACAGTTTAGCAGAGACGGACCACCGCTATTAAAATGAATGGGAGTCACTGGAGCTCCCAACGACCCACGGATGTAGAAAAGGAAGTCCCGCCTTACAGGTAAAAGAGCCAATCACGTTTTAGATACTGACATCAGTCAACTTGAGAACGTGCATGCACATTAGTTGAACCAGCCTGAAATGTAGCGTTTTTTTTTTTTTTTTAGATGGATCCAATCATTTTGGAGATTTCAGTTTTTCCCCATTCAAGTAAATTGGATCTGTAATTTTATGTCGGTCCTGTAACTGGTCACCATTTTTCCCCCCACCATTTTTAATTCCCCTTTTCTGCACTCGTTCACTTAAATGGTCCTGCTCAATTAACGACGTCATAAAAGCTGCATGCAAAATAATAAACAGAACCAGTATGGACCAACATCGAAAGTCATGCTGGTATAATGCGATTTTTATTTTTATTTTCAGCAAGACAGATGTCAGTCAGTTTTCTCTTACCTCGAGCCATCCTGGTACTTCTTGTCAAAAGAGGTGCTGCGTGAGATAGCTGCCTGTGCGTACTGGAACATCTGCTGTCCTGGAGAGGGTCGATCTGGAGCCTGAGTGGGAGAAACACGAGAGAGCGGCAGCGCCTGGGGAACATGAGTCATCCGATGCCAACCAGGCCCAGTACCAAGCGCCTTGTACTCCATGATGGGAACACGGTACAGCTCTGAGGCACCTCTGTAGGACACAGAGAGGTGAGACAACAAACCCACAGTCTGAGATTAGACACTAACATCATAGTACTACGGTATTACCAAGGATTTTTTCTGGGTATCTACCTTTGTAGGACATATATTATACAAGCACACCTTGGGATACCATGTAAATATCATTGTATATTAAAATGTTAATAATTCAGTAGAATGGTACTAATTAAAACTAATGATTCAGTTGTGTGCACTTTCATTTATTCAATTGCAAAGAATGTATTTTAATAACTTTTATTTGATGGTTGCACCACATGAATTTTTTTTTATGCCCTTTTCTCCCAATTTGGAATGCCCAATTCCCACTACTTAGTAGGTCCTCGTGGTGGCACGGTTACTCACCTCAATCCGGGTGGCAGAGGACAAGTCTCAGTTGCCTCCGCTTCTGAGACCGTCAATCCGCGCATCTTATCACGTGACTCGCTGTGCATGACATCGCGGAGACTCACAGCATGTGGAGACTCATGCTACTCTCCACGATCCACGCACAACTTACCACACGCCCCATTGAGAGCGAGAACCACTAATCACGACCACGAGGCGGTTACCCCATGTGACTCTACCCTCCCTAGCAACCGGGCCAATTTGGTTGCTTAGGAGACCTGACTGGAGTCACTCAGCACGCCCTGGATTCGAACTCGCGACTCCAGGTGTGATAGCGTCAGTACTCACTGAGCTACCCAGACCCCAATTTTTACGTCAGTTCTATATAATATACGCACACACAATTAACTTACCACACGCCCCACTGAGAGCGAGAACCACTAATCGCGACCACAAGGAGGTTAATTTGGTTGCTTAGGAGACCTGGCTGGAGTCACACCACATGACATTTATAATTAAATACTTTTTTTAAATTATTTTTATTAAATGTTATAATGTTTTTCTAAAATTTCTGACTCAAAGATTACATTTCTATGACACATACTTGACACAAGCTTTAAACTAGATTTTTACATCATTTCTCATATTCACCACATTGGACAACCTTATTTGTCAATGACATGTCATATAGACCTTGGATTTAAATGGACAATGTTATTTTTAAACTGAAAACAAAAATAAATTGTCATAAACTGATTTGTGTTTTCAATTGTGTTTACATTTACTTCCTCAGATTCCTGCAGAAATTCATCCCCCTTTAAACAGTACATGACGGATGCATCATTGACATTTAGCAAAACATACATCTTGCATTAATGCATCACTACATGATTTCATTATATGAGAGATAATGTTTTACATGTTCATGGGACGCCAACACAAGCTGACCCAGTGTTTATCTCCACTTAGATCTGCATTATATCAAATGCACGACATGCAGCCGACAACATGTCTAATTATAGAACGTCTTTTTCTGAGATCCTCCAGGGATTAATCACATCAATGGTATGGATTAACTTGATTTTCGGTTAGATCATTGACTGCGCTTCTATAGAGTTAATTAGCCTTGAAATGGCTGGGAAGATTAAAGCAGCGTAGTGTTCCTTCCACGAGAATGAGGATTATCATCGCGGCTGAGTTACAGGTCAGAGACCCCTGACAGCAGGAAGGCTTCCTTCACGCTTCTGGATAACTCCCGGCGGTTTATGTGTATAACTGTGTGCTGTTTATCAAGCCAGACAGTTTCGATAAATCTATGCCAATTTGCAAATCTGGAGCATTTTTCTGCTTTTTAAGTCACATGCTTGTGATTTACTTTAGCTCTGCACCAAAACCTAGTGAGCTGCCTCGCTGCCTACTGCCTACATAAGCAGCTGCCTTCTAAGGCAGCATTCTAACCATCATGGAGCCTCACATGTGACTGATTAACATAAAAAAAAAAAACTCCACACTACACAAAAATAGTGCTCTGCACGGGAGACTTGACTAGGAACTGATTTCAATAGTTTAAAGTTAGCATGTTGCTAAGCTAACAGCAATATACTCTAATAAGCAAAAATAAACAGCAGATACAAATACTGTGTTAAAAATTTAATAGTAATTACACGTAACTAGTAGTATTGACACTTTTCAGCACTGAATGAAATACATTTATTTATAATAAAAATGTATTAATCGATATTATAAAAAAGGACATATGATGCTACAGCTGCCGTTCAGATCAGAAGCGCTAGTGTTAAAAAAAGCTAGACACAGCACAATGAATAAAACACAATGCAGGTGTCTTGAGACACATTTTAAAAATGTCTTGAAAAGTGCTGCACTTCTGCGTGAGATGCTGAAAAAAAACAAAAACAGTGACATGCAGCGCAATGGCCAAAAATGTCTGTCTAGTGCATATTTACAGTCTGTAGAAAAACTATTTGAAGAACAGTGCAGACAGAGGCAAATACATGTTCGTTGTGAACAGCCCCTTAGAACTGGGCTAAAACGGAGGCAGCATTATTAAGTTGCCTTTCTTTTGGAACAACCTTCATGTCGATAGCGCCTTAAAATGTTAACACAGCTAACGTCTTCCATTGAATCTGAATTTTGAAGGGAAACTGGCAGAACTTAGAGTTTAAGCACCGCAGGGCTGTTTGGCAAGAGAAAAAACATATCCGCAAATGAGATGACAAATGATATTAGACAAATTATGTACTGTATTTTGCTGTAATTATCTGTAGAGTGCGCGCGCGCGCGTGTGTGTGTGTGTGTGTGTGTGTGTGTGTGTAAGAGAGAAAAACCAAAAGAACAAACAGAAACCGAACATGAGGTCAGCCCTAGCCAGCGGGATTCATTGATGGTTAATGATGTGATTCCGATCTAATCCACTTTTCTCCGACCACACACACCACACTACTTCCGAACCAAGAATCTCTGGCGGTGATCTTGAATGAAGGGCTGGAGTAGGCAAGGGCTCTCAAATGAAGTTCTCATAGCCTTGATTACCAGATATGATACTTTAAAAAGTACTTATATTAAGCATATCACACTCTTAGACTTACACACTCCACAAATCTGCGGAATAGAGAAAATGCAAAGAGACCAAGACCAGCAAATGAAGCCCCTGGTCTTCTTGTACCTCTACTACGAAAAGCAAGGCAGCCCTACATTTTTAGACAACGATAGATTTTTACATTTTTGTATTTTTACAGAGTCGTGCAAAACTCATCGCCAGGAGCTAGGGTGTTCTGAGTGGTTGCTACACCGTTGATATGTGATTTCTTATTGGACTACTGGCTTCCTATTGGCTTACTCCCAAGTTGTGGCTCACGTAGATGAAATGTATAAATAATACTTACATTCCCTATAATCTAATGGAGCGTACATCTAAATCCTGATGAGAATAACATTTTCTAAGCACATAAAATGAGAGTGTCCAGATTTCTATTCTAATTCATTGCATACTGTCCATTTACAGTACCAACTTCTTATGAATGTGCTGTCTTTGTTTATATCACTGGTGTTTGACAGGGAATGGACTGTATAATAGGACGCAGATGGCGGAATAAATGGAGAAGATCCTCAGAATTAAATTGCTCTTAATCCAGCCCATTAGCACATTGCACTTGTGATTTTGCCTAACCCACTTGCGCCTAAACTTAGCGCATGCTTGCACAAACCCCCCCCCCAAAAAACTTCATGGCCATGCCGATTGACTTTTGCGCTTATGACTTATGGCATAGCTAGCGCTCTTAAAATAGGGCCCTGTGTCTTGCTTTTAGAGAACTCTAACAAACGTAAGTGGTGTTTACACTTAAAACAAGAAAAACTTGCTTTCCCTTTCCGCTTTTTTTACATTAACATTAAAAAACTTAGATTTCTCTGAAAACAAGGCCACATATCTTATATAACCAAATCTTAACAGGTGCTTTTTCATTTGCTGACAAATTACCAGTTTTCTTTTTTTAAAACATATGAAATATTATTGACCATATACCATATTGTCAAACATGGTCAAAACAACATGAAGATTGGAACGATGTTGAGCAGAATATAACAAATATCATTTCACTCATATACCAAATCTATATAGAGTAAAAGCCATGAAAGCACACAGAGTAACATGTACAGCTGTAAATGCTTTTTGTCGCGTTTTTGCTTTTAACTTCATTAAACAGAACAATATAAAACAGCAGATGCTCCAGATTAAAATGAGCCCAAATACACTGCCACAGAGATCTTTTTTTTTCATCCTGGGAAACAGTCTCTGTTAACATAGCAGACTAATCACAGCTTCTGTAGTCTGTGTAAATATGATGTGTAGTTACATTTTTGGAGAAGCAACCGCTGTAACCGCCATAGCTATGCATAGCCTATGGTGTGGGTTTGATGCAGAACTATAAATCGGCCCTAAATCGGGTTGGGCATTTAAAACAAACCCTTAACCCAAAGTATAAGCCAATTAACCCTTATAATAACAGTGATGGTTGCCTTAGCAAACACCACTAACAAACTGAAGCTATTGTTCAATGAGCTCCAACCAGAATATTATTGCTAAACTCTCTGAATACTACCTTAACTTGTACGGGCATGATTCTGTTAACTACAGCTCTCCAGAAATTGAACTGCCTTAAGATACAGAGATATACAGCACTTTAGATCATGCAACACAGCTACCGATCCTCTCTAAACACGCTCCAGATCTTTGGCATTTTGCCTTACAGTGGGCGACATGAGTCAATCCAGTTATGGACAGTGCAGCCAGAGGGTCGCTGTAATTTCTGACGTTCTCAGTAAACCCTCAGATCTTCTGAAATGAGCAAACAGAACATGAGGCACATATTCAACGAAGCTCTACCGGGTTCTGGGATGCGTTCTGTTCCAGGCCTGTTTGCTGTGAGTGGTTTCTTTCATGTAAAGGCTCAGCAGACCATGAACAGACGATGATCATATCATTTGCAGATTATCTCAAGAGGATTAATCTTCTCTTTGGGAGGTGACCTCCGTTTACCCACGAGAAAGTGGTGTGGTCCATCTGTCCACAAGTTAGTTTCAAATAAATGTTCAATGTTTAGTGCTGCATTTGTCAAATGTGGCCAGAAGTGTTCATGACATGGTAAAACACACTTGGGATTAAGTTATGTAATCAGTGTTGCATCTCTGTCTGGTAAATCACAAATCCGTTTAGTAATACGAGTATGATTTGAAGAGCTATAGTTTTTCACAGTTTATAAATATTTACATAAAATAAGCACTGAAATGCTTAGCTTCGCACAAGCTCGTGAAAGAGATGACAAACTGTACCTCCTAGGGGTGCCGTCCTCGTGTGGCTGTATGACCACCACTGTGACAGGTGTGGAGGTCCGCAGCAGGTCAATCATTTGTTCGTGAGTCAGTGTTCCAACAGCAACTTTGCAGATCTCTACCAGACGGCAGCCAGGCCGGAGTCCAGCCTGCCAGGCAAATCCAAATGGCTCCACGTCGGCTACCACACCTTCAAAGTTGACATGGAAGCCCAGCTGGCCGAGGGCGTTTCTGAGCAGGGTCATCTCTAATGTCTCACAGCCCCTGGTGACCAACTGAGAAGATAATTGAATTGGCTTGTACTAAGAGTCTTTTACCATCTAAGACAGTTTTAAAGGATTAATTACACTCCATAATGTCACTCCAAACCTGTATGACTTTCTGTCATACAAGACTTTCCGTCATATAATAAAAGTGAATTGTGACTCCAGGTTGTGACACTTTAAAAAAAATAAACCACAGTAAAAGGCTTGAGCGATTATTTTAATCAGATCATTCAAGAATTATTGAAACAATAGTCATTTTCTCCATCATCCTCCTTAATTTTCATTCGTATCGCAGTTCACGTTTATAGTTTCAGTTTATAGTTGTTGTTTTTTCGGAGGTATTTGCACTTGGTCACTTCATGCGTTTTTACTGATTGGATTGCTATCTGATTGAACAAGCACATTCCATTTACATACTATAGCCACATCAATGTGTCTCTGCCAAACGGATATAAATCCGATTTTTATTTCCCGTGCTATATGCAAATAAAACGGAGCTCACTTCTGTGATTATGCCAATGACGGGCAGCGAATTTAAAAGATGTGATTTATTATGTAGTATTTTGTAGTAAAGTTTACATATGTGACTTGAACAGCCAGATGCATTTATACTTGATCGAGTTTCGAATAGAATGCGTGATTGGATTTATACCCGTCTCGAATCAGTCTTGGTCTTTTCATGATCGGAGAGCAATCCTATCAGCAAAAACGCATGAAGTGACATGAACTTAAATTTCGGTCTGTTCATACAAAGTAATCGCATGGCTTTAGAAGGGTTAGAATATAATGGACAAGTCATATCAACTATTTTTACTGCGTTTTTATGGTGGTTTTTGAGCTTGATAAATCACTACACTGTAAACCACTATTCAATTTATTTATATATTTAGCAAAAAGCCATGCAAAGATTTTCAAACTTCTCTTTTTTTGATCAACGGAAGAAAGTCGGTATGGAATACTGGTTTTTAAAAATATGGGTTTTCTTGCTTAACATCTGTGCTGTAGTGATGGACAGTGCTGAACAGGTAATCATGCAGATGTGTAACTACTCCATAGTGTATCTCGTCTGGTTTGTGAAGGGTGAAATTAACCGATGTCAAACCAACATGCACTGAAAGAAATGATGTGTTGGATTTACTTAAAATATACAACTAGAAAACCTTTGTTAGAAATACAGTACACAAATGTATCAGTTCATTCAACTTTACTTAGTTAAAAATGTATGCCACGTGAATAAGATATAGCAACTAATAGCAAGTTTCAAATTAACACGACTGTTTCGACTTAATTTTTTGGCTCTAAAGAAAATAATAACTGTGGTCAGGCATTAAAATAGATTCCACAAAGAAGTGCACTAATCACCCCAACTTTACACAACATCAAAAATATTGAAAATAGCTTAAATCTCTATAATTTTTTAGGCCACGTCCACACAAATACGTTTTGTTCGAAAACGCATCTTTTTCTCTACGTTTTTGCCTTCCCTCCACACTGAGGCGGTGTTTTTGTCGGTGAAAACTGAGCTTTTCGAAAACACTCTCCCAAGTGGATAAATGTGAAAACGCCGTCTTTGTGTTGTACTGTGAACTCGGAAAATGGATATATCTGAATGCGATGACGTATTCGTTGTCATGTGATCCGTTCAACCAAAACAATCAAGATGGTGGCCCGTGTTATAGCGGCGCTGTTTTGACTGATATCCACATTGATAGCACTGTTAAAGATAAATGCTACTTTGTACAACATTCACATTGCATTCCTTAAAAGCGATTTTTCGCATGCGCAGTAAGGGGATTTAAGCATTTTCATATGTTTCAGTGAGGACAAACAACATTTAGAAAATGCTTAAAAACAGCAGTGTGGACGGAGAGCGTTTCGACAATGAAAACACCGTTTTAAAATGTATCCGGATTAATGTAGACGTAGCCTTAATAACAACAACTAATTGTTATTAAGAACTTTTTGACCAAACAAACATGCTTATTCAAGCGCAAGGGATTATGGTTATTCCCCACAACCTCAGTTCTGTACTTGATTGTTTGATATAGTAGTACTTAAAATTTTAATTTTATGGATTTGTAAGCTAAAGAAGTTCAAGGAACTCACGATTATTCCTATACTTCACTTAAATCTCCATAAAAGTTCTATTTTGTGTTGTACACATTTATTGAATAAAATAAAGCTAAAAATTTAATTAATATGTGCATTTCTGATAGGGCTGCAACTAACGATTATTTTGATAATCGATTAATCTAACGATTATTCGACTATTCGGCGATTATTGCATCGATTAATCATTAGCTCTTAACCGATTATTCAGCTTGAGCCCCGACTAAAAAGGTTGTATTAAACATGCTTACTAACAATAAAGAGGACAAAATCATCTTTTAAAAATACCTCTAAATGATATTCACTGAATTAAAGCAAAAAAAAAAATTCTTGCACTTTTATTGTTTAATTCATTTAAAATATCACTGCAAAAAAATAAAAAAAATAAAAAAATAAAATTATATAATATATATATATATATATATATATATATATATATATATATATATATATATATATATATATTGTTATCAAGTGTTTTGTCTTGTTTTCCATTTAAAATTGTCTAAAAAATCCTTAAAACAAGATACATTTACTTGAGAAGCAACATATAAGATATTTAGACTTGCTTTAAGAGAATGCATCTTAAATATACAGTAAGTGTATTTTGTATATACGTGTATTTTTTCACTTTTATACTTCAGCCAGTGCATTAAATACAAACTATACTTATATTCAAGATACATTCTCTGAAAACAAGTCTAAATATCTTATATGTTGCTTCTCAGGTTGATGTATCTTGTTTTAATGATTTTTAGATATTTTAAAATATTTAAACATCATATTCAACATTCGCCAATAAATTTTTTTCTTCTGCAGTATAGCTTATAAAGTAAATGTACGTACGGAGTTTTAGATATTTATATGGGAAAACAAACCAATTGTATTGTATTTTTTCTTTTTTTGCATTGTATGATGGTCTAAGACTACACCCTCACCTTTTTGTTCGCTTGATTTCAATTCATCTTTAACTCAGAAAAAAAAAAAAAAACTCTCTCTTAATAGAGCTCGAATTGCTGATTTTCTTCACGATAAGATACACACTGTGACAAATATTATGATTCACTATGCCATCACGTTATAATCTAGCTGCAGCAACCGCGCGCGAGGGATGAGCGTCTCCGCGCGAGACAGTATATCAGCCGGGAGAAGTTTTAAACACTCTCGCGTTGTTTTTCATGCGACTCATATAAGCAGCTCTGACTGCTTCCTTATTATTTAAACTTTAATAAAGGATGCATTAAAGATATAATGGCGGGGTGTTTCCTTTTTAGACGCTCTGACAGGCAAGTTCTGCTCAAGCGGAACACCAGGTACGGCTCTGCTATATTTTACGACGACATGCTTCTGTATTTATTTCATTTGAATTATATTTCCCTCATAATTTGCAAACTATATCACCTTCAGCTGTTTGGAAAGTTTGGAGTGCGTCTGGACTGTGAGCTGTTCTTTCTTCCACTCTTCAATCAGGCGCGAGATAAAGTGCTGCTCTCGCGTGCCATCATTAGCGTTTCAAATGATCTCATGTTGCGTTAAATGAGATCAAACGACTATTCGACAACGGAAATGCTTGTCGACAATTTTTTATTGTCGACGTTGTCGATAACGTCTGCAAAGCTACTAAGAGCCTAAAGTTGCAGTTCTTAGCAACAACAAAAGCCCTTTGAAGAGACTGAGGTGGATAAAAAGAAATAAAACCCTTCCTTTTTAAGGTAGCTCTGTTGACTAACACATTCGTGATGCCTTACCCTATGCATCACTTCCTTAAAATCACCTGTAAGAGATCAAATCCATTAAATGGCCAGTTTCACTGTTATATTACGTAAAGTGTTGCCCAAAGGCTATGGTGACAAGGGCAGGCTGTGCAGTACAATAAACAACACATTTAAAAGTTGTTTAGCAGACAGGTAAAGAGTTAAAGGAAGGCATTTCACAAGCTGTCAAGCTTCATAGAGAGAACCGAGCACACATGCTGACTGAGTCCATCACAACGTTCCACAATAATACTCTCAAAACAGCACGTACACCCATTACAGCCTCCACAACACTGTAAAAAACCCAGTCTGAAGGTCTGGCCCAAAACTGGGAGGCAATAAAGCAGGAGGTGGAAGTAATATTGTGCTACTGATGTGTTTGGTTGATGTCAGGTATAGCTTTAGCCCTTTACTTTCTTCGGTTGGATATATTGCATGAATTCTTCCAATCAAATGCAGATACCTCGGTGGACACTTCAAGCAGCTTTTAGGGCTCTAACATGGTCTTTTACCTTTCAAATACTAGTCCAATGACCCTTGATGCAACATTGCAACTGAAGAGAAATTTGAAGAGGATCCTGTATACCAACACTACATGCTTCACAGTAAAAAGCAAAGCTGGTCAGAGCTTCAGTTTAAATTTAAAGCTGAAGTGTGTGATTTCTAAACAGAATTGCAAAAATGATGACTGTTTTCTAACAGGTTTCCCAAACACTCCCGGTGTCGCACTGACTTTCGGAGGGTTTAAAGGCAGAAATATGAAGCTTATAATTTTATAAAAGCACTTATTCATTCTTCTGTTAAAACTTGTGCATGATTTGAGCTGTGAAGTTGTTTAAATCGACGTTTTTTTACAGTGTATATTTTACTACTTATGTATAATCCATAGGCATCACTGAACCAAACACTTGAAGCTTAGAAATGTATATTCTTTCCTTAAAAACAAGCTAAATTTCTTAACTAGAAAAGAACTGATTTGCTATTAAATGTTTTAACCCATAAGAAGCATACATATGGGGTAATTCAAGCACACAATTGACGAATGCAGTGTAAGACTGATCATGAAGGCACACCGGAAAAATATCAGATTACATATCCAATTTATTTCCACATGAAACCCAGATCGGATTTGAAAATGTCAGATTCAATGTGCTTGTGGCTGTCACACAACTGTTCCACACAACAACAACAAAAAAAACACTCTATAAGCTGGGATAGAAGAAAGTATTGTAAAATTGAAATAATTACTCATACCTCTAATCGCTGCGTGACCTCTCGCACTTCCTCCGGACATCCATCCTGCACGGAGAACACCACACAGTCACCACGCTCGTAAAACAGCTTCACCCTTCCCGCCGTTGAGGAAGAGCTCCAACCAATCACGTCCCTGCAGTAACAGTTGAAAACCACTTCCTTGGACGCCTCCTCAATGAGCACCACAAACTCTTGGGAGACAGCCAGCAAACAACCGATATCAGTAGATTGGCTGCTGTCCCGGGCGACCACCGACCACGTGATGGCGCCCGTACTGTGCAGATGAGCGTTGATCCGTGGCCGGCTACGTTCCTTCCTCTTGGCGCCCAAAGTAATGAAGCTGAACTTTGCCCCCGTGGCATCCACAGGCGTGGCACTGGTCAAGTTTTCTGCCAGGTCCTTGAGGTATTCCTGGCGGGTACGTGTGGCCATGGCACGGAACTTCTCGGACTTGTGAGCTGCGTTTTCGCCATTGATCACCTTGGCCAACAGGAAGTCCCGGAACACAGCAGACTTCGGGAACATCACTCCCTTGGGTATGGGTGGACCAAACGCAGGCACATCTTTGGATCTGGCAACTGCAACACTATTGAATAATACAGATGAATGAGTACAGTACTTTTTTACAGATGTGTTATTTTTTTCCTGTGCTGACGTACTTATTAGAAGACCAGTGATTTAAATAGTTTTATATTGCATTTTATTACTTTTTTGAACATCTAAACGCATAAATGAATATTTGATTAACTTGAAAACTTTAAGCAATGTTGTCTTAATTCATATCATGTTTTTTTATTGCTTTTATTTGTTCTGTTGCTTGTAATATGTTCCTTTGTCATTATTTTATTATGGACTGTTGTATTGAATAATTACTTGAGAAACACTGTTTACTCAATTCGTTCATATTCGTATTTTGTTAGTTTTTGGGACCATCAAATTTCTTTCATATATAAACAAAATGTACATTACAACTGATATGTCCCCAAATTATTCGGAATAAATTCATGTCAAATCGAAATTGCGATCAAATCGAGTTGACAGCTTGTGAATCGTAATCAAACAGGGATATCTGTATCGATACCCAGTCCTGTTGGATTGGACAAAAATCTGTGTAGTACAACATGAGTCGTCAATATTTTTGGTATGTTTTCTAGTTTTAAAGTGCTTATATCTGATAAAGGTTAATTTAGTCGAATTTTAGATTCTAGTACACTAGCAAATAGATGGCTTTAAAGCTAATAGACATGGACTAAAAGTCATAAAACACTCATTTTCATTTCACTGGGTTTTTAAACAGTCAGTTTCCCACAGATGGATGTTTTAGTTTCAATTAAAGTTATATATCTGTAATATCTAGCCAGGTTGGATGCACGTGGCCCCTGTCAGGAACATAAATGGCAAGGTTTTTCAGTTTGACTTCATCTCTTACATCAATTCTGAAATCTCAGAAGGTGAGGCAGGCAATTTTCCTTAGCGACAGGTTCCAACCTTCCTCAGGTCTCTGAAATGTTATGCTGAACAAGCTTAAGGAGGTACACACTGAGCAAATAAGTCTGGAAATTGAATTCCCTCTGATCTTATCCTTTAATCCTCCCTATCGTTCTGAGAGGTCAAATGTGTCACCAAGCTGTTCAAGAAAGCATCTTCGTCTATTTTTTCCCGTGCCTCATAATGAAATTTTTAATTTAGAAAATTGGATCAGTCAAGGTGGGCTGAGTCAGACTTTTTAAGAGAAACAGCATCTCACTGGAAAACAGAAGCATTCATTGAAAAGGGGCTAGGTTGAGTTTCCCCTACCTGTAACACACATGGTCCGTGCAGGGGTTGTGGACTTTGACGATGATGAAGACGTGCTGAAAATGAGAGCGTATGTTTTGGGGTGTAAATGGAGAAGCTCCTGGCTCCTGGAAAATGATGGTGACGATGTCGTTCCCAATGTGCCTTTTCCTCAGTAGCTGGATAGAGGAAAAAGATAATAGGAAGCAAGTCATTACGGGGCAAATTCGAAGAGAAAACAAATGTTTTTCAATAAATACCATAGTATAAGCATTGTTTGTTGGACATAGTACCTTGATCGGTAGAGGTAGACCTTTATATCGGTTTTACAGATTAATCGGTACCGATATTTGCTTTTTAGAAATATCGGTTTTCTGCAAAAACCAATGCCGATATTTGGAAATAGATTTTTTTTATTATTATTATTCCTCTGTGGCCATCACAGGAGGATTCTACAGTTTGAACACTGACACCTCCTGGGGATTTATTGTATAGATTGTTCATCATTCACAATATTCATTCATATTTTTTATCCTCACTTCTATGCATATTTTGATTAGATTATCAAGTGTTCTGAATTAAAGCGAGGGCATGCAAAGACAAATGCGACTATATAGAAACGTGTCCCGTCAGCACATACATCATGTCTCCAACTTCATATCTTATGAATAATAATTAAACGTATTCCTCAGTAAACCTCATCTGCTGAATATATAGGCTATAAAAAGCTGAATTTTGTTCAACTTAAATATAGAGCATTGTAACAGAGCCAAGTCTCTGTCATTTCAAAATAAGAGTCACTGGTGTGTTTCGGGCTTGTTTATAGTTAAAAGTCCCGCTTTCTGCATCAAATCATGATGATTATTTGGATATTGGTTGAACAATAAACTGCATCTGGGATTATATTCATTTTGGACTCTTGCAGTCTCTGTGTCTGTGCTTGTCATACTAAGGAAAGACTAAGAACAATTTTTAACATTCAATAAACCGATTTTAAAAACTATCAGCTGATTAATTGGTTATTGGACTTTTCCACCACCGTAGTTATCGGCATTGGCAAAATCAACTATTGGTCAAGTACTATTGATAACGCCATTGTTTTTACATGCAGCAAGGCAGTATCTTGGTATTTGAATATGATAATCATTCAGTACTAAGATACACATCAAAACTCAATGGCATTACCATCTGAAACCATCACTATCATTTGCTGGTCTTATCTGTTCTCACACAGGCTGGGTTTTGATGGGGTTTGGGTACTTTTAGCAGAGGGACCAGCTAGACCAGCTTGGCCAGGCTGAAGATCAGCAAACTGGCTTAGACTGGTTTAAGATGACTTTTTTCAACAGACAATAGTTTTTTTTGTGGGCAACTTGGTAAGAAAGCATCTGACAAAACGTGTAAATGAAGATGTTTAGCTGTAGTCCACTGTGAATCGCTCAATGTGAAAAGAAGAAGAAATTCAGAACTGAACGACCAAGATGTGGAGATCCTGACCAGTTTACATTCCAAGATAATCCCTATCAGACCACGATCCTATGGAGGGAAATTACAAATCCCACAAATCAACCAAATAAAGATTCAGGCAAGGGCTCCTTTACTTCCCATTCTGTAAAAACAGCTTTCCTTTAAAAGCACAGATCTCAATTTCGTTATCCGGCTGAGCTCCGCCAAGGCATGAGGATTTCACAAAGTCATTGATGGAAAGCTGTTACGGTTGAAATTAATCTGCTGAAGTCTTTATTAGGATTGTTCCGCCCATTGAAAAGTACAACTGAGAAAGAAAATAAATCCCTCCACAATTGCTTCACCAAATAAATTAGAACAGCCGTTCTTAAATGCATCAACATTACACATTTTTCATTAATGATCGTTTATGTGCTTTAATGCATTACTTAAGACATATAATCTGCTTTGTCTAGTGAACTGGAAAGGGAGGGTTTTTTTGTGATAAAAAGGGGCATTCAGACGGTTGCCATGACGACATGGCCTGCCCGCTCAAGTTTTTACAATTAGCAGGATGCAGAACAATTGGTCTGGACTCTGTGAGGTCTATAGAAGCACAGATCAAGACCGCACACTTAAACGGAGAGCTGACATGGGTTAAAAGAGTTTGCAGTGGTTATACAGAGGCTTGAGTAACTGATCAGACCGCCTTGAATCTCATTTGCACAGGTGTTTGCTGAAGTGTGCATTATTCTGAAGGTTTGTATCTGAAGGTTTTCTAAAGAAAAAAATGCAATGATGGGACCCAACCAAATACAGTACGGTGTGTCCAAAATCAACCCTTAAAGGAATAGTTCACAGATAAAACAGTGAAAACTAGTCTTTTGGAGCCATATGAAAATGTCACAAATGGTCACGATCACTTACAATGGACATGAATGGGGCAGTTAGTATTTTAATGTTTACAGATTGGCCCCATTCACTACCATTGTAAGTGTCTCACTGTTACCCAGATTTGTTAATTAATTTTTAATGAAAAGGAGGGATGAGTCAAAATAAATTTTGGTGCTAATAATTTTACATGATGCCACAAATGCTGTCGACTGAGCTTAACTTGTATTGAACCTGCAATATTCTTTTAAGGGCAATATTTGCCCCATAAATATGAGTTTTAGGGGCATTTTCCTACCTCTACTTGTCCTAATCATACTAAATAAATTGTTAAATTCTTCAATGTAATCTATTTATTAACATAAATTCTCTATCGGAGTAATACCGACAATATGTACTACCTAGGCCTAGAATAAAATATTAAAAATATATATCAGATGTTACAAATAAAACTCCAAAGAACTTCTGCCCCCACATTTTAAATATTGTAGGCATTTATGCCATTTTCGGTGGCATTTTTGCCCCAATTCCCCATTAATTTCTGACCCTGGTAACGATACACGCGAGAACCAATGCCGTTTGGCATCACTAATGTGAACCGCCTCTATATGCTTTTGTTGTATGAAAAAAAAAAAAAAGCATGAACCTTCTTCAAAACATCTCCTTTTGTGTTCCCTGGAAGAAAGAAAGTCATACAGGTTTGGATTGACATTAAGGTTGAGTAAATGAGTTTTGGGGTGAACTATCCCTTTAAATAGCACAATAGCCTCATCAGGGTTAATTAAACCTGGACGAAGAAAGGAAATCATTATGAAACGTGTCAAACTCACTTGCTGTCTGTTGTTGGGCATATAGGGCAGCATTGTAGAGACGTGAAACATCAGTTCAAAGTCTTTATAGGTGGTGTAGAGCGAGTGAGTGCCAGTGGAGTCCGCTATAGAGGAGGTGAGATTATATCACACACATAAGTGTAATACCAGTAAACTAAAAAGACACATACATTCATGATGAAATACAAAATTAGTTTCCTATGTACTCATTTGCAAATGGCTCATCTACAGAGACTAAGAGATTATGAGAAACTGTCCAAAGCCCAACAGTATAGGCACTAACTGAACAGCAAAAATGTGGTATTTACATAACCCATTTTAGAAATGAACCTGAACTTGCCAAGCTGTGATCTCTACAGCTTTCGAGTCGTCGAGCATTCACAACAGTGAAATTGGATCAAACGTTTAAACATTCTGACATCAGATGAGACGTTCTGAGAGCAGCACTTACTTTTGTTGTCCAGCTGTGCCCTAAATTTGCTGAAGCCCTTCAGTCGAACTCTCTGACCCAGCAGATCCAGAAATTCATCCAGTGCGGGACTACCACTCTCATTGTTGTACATCTCCTCCTCTGTGCTCTGACCCACCTGGCAGTACAGGATGCCCACTTTGTGCTGGTAACTCATCTTCAAATAAAAAGAGAAAAACGGGCAGTTTGAGATGCTATTCTTCTTAATATACTTATAAAAAATGTGATTTTTAAATATAGCCACATTGTTGATGTCCAAAAATAAAAAAAGACATTTACAGTGACCCCAAAAGAGCTATATATATTATACTGCATCTCCAACACACCATGACATGAAATCATCAAAAGCACTCTTGAAGCACATGGTCACAGTATGCTGATATACATCGCCTGTCACAAGTGGCGATCAAGCCATGTTAAGTGCTATCAATCTGTGCAAAAGCCTGGCACATAAAAAGACCATAATCACATGTAGACTGGCATCAAATGCTGCTTTTGCATTATGTATGAGACACACACGCCAGCCAGAAACTCAAGAAAGATGATAGAGAAACACACTGGAGCTCCAACAGGCAAAACTTATTGCCAGGGAAGCAATACTATAACTATTAAAAGCAGATGTACAGAATATAAAAAACAGACTTATGATTTATAATAAAATGTAATGCTGAATTGAGTTGGTTGCACACAGAGGAATTTTTATGGTAATTGTCTCAAATCCCCACCCCATACCTTGGGGTAAAAAATGGTAAAAGCAATTTTTGTGCTATTCTGACAATTGCCTAGGATTTTGTGCCATAAAAATGCCACCAACAGTCTCTAAAGAAGGAAGAAAAAACTGCTGGCGAGCGCACTTGTGGGTGGCGCAAAGAAAAAAGGCATAAGATGAGAAACGATTTTCTTTCATTTTCACTGTAAGTGTTTCTGGTCACAGTTGGCAGCATCTAAGACAGGTCAAGTGCCCATTATGTGTGGCTAGGTGGTTGTCATGGTGATATTTTTAGCGGTATTGTTGGAGGGGTGGGGGGCAATTATTTGCCTTAACAGAATTTTCCGGGTTTAATACACATTGAGCTCAAATCAACAGCACTTGTGGCATAATGTTGATTACCACAAAAAATTATTTTGCAAAAATCTGGGTTCCAGTGAGGCACTTACAATGGAAGTGAATGGGGCCAAAGGCGCACAAAATTGAAAGTGGCATAGAAGCGACACATAATGACGTGATTACTTCAGCTAATCTGTTTTTTATTATTTTATTTCAAATTTGCATTTTAAAACACTATCGGTTAGGTGCTGGTTAAGGGTAAGGATGTCTGTTTTGTTAAACTCACATTGATCTTTTCGGACAATATTGGTTAAGTTTAGGGTACAGTTTTAGTTTAGGGAGGTAAGTTTTATTTATTAAAACCTCCATCTAGGGGCCTGGGTAGCTCAACGAGTACTGACACTGACTACCACCCCTGGAGTCACGAGTTCGAATCCAGGGCGTGCTGAGTGACTCCTAATCAGTCAGTCGGGTCTTCTAATCAACCAAATTAAAAGCGACCCAGAGATGACTTTTTACTTACTCAACAGGTAAGATATTTTATTGATATGGATTATGTATAGTTGTGTAATCGCACACACACACACACACACACACACACACACACTCTCTCGTCTGTGTGTGTGTAGTGAAATACAATAATTATACTGTAATCATTGCAGACCATTTCACTTGCTAGCACACGTGTGTATAATTTATATAAAGAAATCCTTTAGTTTTAGTCGTGATTAGTGGTTCTCGCTCTCAATACGGTGTGTGGTAAGTTGTGTGTGGATCGTGGAGAGTAGCATGAGCCTCCACATGCTGTGAGTCTCCGCGGTGTCATGCGCAACGAGCCACGTGATAAGATGCGCGGATTGACGGTCTCAGAAGCGGAGGCAACTGAGACTTGTCCTCCACCACCCGGATTGATGTGAGTAACCGCGCCACCACAAGGACCTACTATGTAGTGGAAATTGGGCATTCCAAATTGGGAGAAAAGGGGATAAAAATATATATAAATAAATGAAGAAAATCTTCCATCTAAAAACCTCGTCTGATCACAACCTTATTTCGCTTGGTTTTGGCACCCCCTGCTGGACATTTCACTTGAAAATTGCAGCCAAACGTGTAATGAAGCTTGTAATTTCAGTTTTGCAAAAACGTTGCAATGTTCACGTAAATTTCAAGAGACCAGGCTTCAAAATAATTTATTTGTGGTAATCAACATTATGCCACAAATGATGTCAAATGAGCTTCGCTTGTTTTGAACCAGTAATATTCTTTTAAAAACCAGTATCTCTTGAACCCAATTCCACACTAATTAATTTTTGGTTGAAAACGCATTGATTTTGCTACATTTACCTGTCTCATCCAGACAGGAACAGCATGGAAAACGCTCTCTCTTACCACATACTTTTAAAAAAACAATGACGTTAGGAAACCGAGAACCGAAAAATTAATAAGTATGGATGAAGCATTATAAAGTGATGACTCAACTATTGTTCTAGCTTTCAATGTCATCCTCAGTATTTAATTTAACTTGATTGATTAGACATGGCATATTATGGTTTATAATCATTACCAACATTAATTTTACAACTAACTCCTCTCAATGCACATACTGTCCTACAGAATTCCTCTCGAGAAATTTGCCCCTCTGGCCGTCATGTGGCTGCAACATCGATCAAGCCGTTTATTGCTTCTCAGATTCCATTCAGCCAATTTACCGACAAAACTGCCCATCTCTCATTTCCACTCTCGCCGTGAGATGTTCAAGTCCAGCTCTGTTCAATAAGTAATGAGATCTTACTTTTTATAAAAAGGCTCCTTTAGTAAAACCCCATCTCGTCCTGACACACCTGCAATTCGAACCCTCAAACGGAAATGTTGTAAGGCCATCAGCACCCGATAGGCGCCTTGCCCAAAGGAACCACTTTACAAGCTCAATCTTGCTGTAGTTATCCAATGAACAATGCCTTTTAAGAATGTCACATCATCAGGAGAGTGTTGCACACATCTGTTTCTGTTTTTATCGAACATATTAAAACTCTAAGTGAATGGGACGTATGAAGGATATAATTGATGGTTTCAGAAACCCCCACTTGATTATGTCTTAGTAATTACAAGCCTTGTAGACATCTACGGTTCATAACACTGTAAGCTGCATGCTATGAATCATTCTGGCGAATGAGTGTTTCTTCCCCCCAGTCACTTTGTGTTAGCCAAACTGTCTCTTACTCACCAAAGGGCGCTTTGATAATTTTGCATTATTGCAGTATTGTGGGAAAGACTTATTACTCATTGAAGCACTGCTCACCAAGCTATTGTGTCTAACTGCGCAGCACCCATAGAATAACGTTCTGTATTCATTTATATACCAGGGACTGTGCATAATGTGTCCATGATTTTTTTTTGTTTTTTTTGTTTAATAACACCTCAATTTTAAGTTAAATTTCATATGAAATTATCAAGAATATCCTGTGACTGGTCACCATTTCTTCTGGTCAAGTTTTTCACTCTTTATAATCACCTTTTTCTTCACTAGTTCACTTTAAATGGTCCAATTGTGTGACAAATTCACTTTTTAAAAGTACAAATATTCCATGTAGTGTCTCAATTAATAAGAGGTCACAAAAGCTATAAATGCATAAGCAAATGTTGTTTAAATTAACTTTAAATGGAGCATGTGTTCAATACAAGTCAAGCTTTGTTGACAGCATTTGTAGCTGAACAGAAAACAATTTTGACTCATCCCTCTTTTATATATATATATATATATATATATATATATATATATATAAAAAGCAAATATTGCAAATGGTTATAGAAAGACAATTACAATTTCGATTACAGTTAACAAGTTATACGTGTTGACATTATTTTATTGAGACAAAATCAGGGATTTACAGCGTTTAACAGAGGGTTTATTGGCGGTATGTTGTCATGACAACTAAGTTGTAACATTGGATATAACCGTACACAGATAATGTTAGTAAGCAATTCGATCATACTAAAATCATGTTGTGATGAGGAGGAGGGCATGGCCGGGCTGTGAGGGTGCACGGCCGGCACTGAATCAGCTGAACAGCGGGAGAGCGAGATAAAGGGGAGCCGGAGGTGTCAGTTCAAGAGAGAGAGACGCACGCGCCCGCGTTGCATGTGTGCCCTATGTTTATGTTTGCTTAATGTTGAGTTATTTATTAAACTTTACATTGACTGTTCAGCCGGTTCCCACCTCCTCCTTGCCCATCCTTGCACATTACACATCATTACACATGTTAACATTAGGGATGCGAGACTAGTCGACCAAACGGATCTGACGCTGCTAGTCGAAACTGGAATTACTAGTCGGTACATTTTTTCCCCATTAAACTGTTCAACAATTTTACACATTTACGTTTGGCTTTATATTTATACAAAGGCTGCTCTTAAATTACCGTCATATTACTGTTATACATTTTACAAACAAAGAGGATATCTGGAGCATATACAAAGTATCATTTCACCGCAGACTTGTGTGCTTCTTCCCTCTCTCACTCACGGCGCATGCAGGAAAATGTCCTCTCGCTAGACAAGAAAACTCAGCAAAGTAGCTATAGAAATCACTTCGGTGGTGGTGGTGTGGGAAGCGGATTTCGGAAATGTTGTCTTGAACGTCGCTATGGATGTTTTTAAATCTATGCGTGCTTGCAAGTTATTTTTCAGCTGTGCGGGATATTTCAAGCACAGGATAATCGCCTCAAGTGAGTCAAGTCCTGTCTTTCACTGGACTATGTCGACATGTTCATTTTGCTACTCAAAAAATGTATGCTTTTGAGTAAGCAGCCTAGAAAATGACTGTTTATTTTCCACGAGGTACTGACTGATTAATGGGTTAAACTTTCTTTTATTCTGTGTGCACGTCATGTTTAGAATACATTAGGTTTATTGTAGGCTACATCACAGGCCTATTTATTTCTATCACACAGCTATTTTTTTTTTTTTACATCGTAACTGTTATTGGTTAACGTTCTTTACTGAACAGCTGTCATATTAGATCAATGGCTAATGCACGACTGCACATTGTGAAATTCACGCAACTTTTCAGCACATTTTGTTCTCATAGATTTGGCTTAGCCAACCTTTTAATTATTTTAAACAATGTCCTGACTGTTTTAATATGTTAAAGCTACACTATGTAACTTTTGGCCCTCTAGCAGTTAAAAAATAAAACTGCATGCGTCTTGCAGAAGAACATTGTTTTGGTTGTGCTTCGGCTCGGCTCCTCTGCGCGGTTGAATGTGGTTCGAGGCATCGGTGTACACATGAATACAGGACATCTTATCAGAGCGAATGGACAAATAAATAACGAAAGAAAGGAAAAGACGGATATCTAAACGCATGTCATCTGAGCAGATAAGTGCCATATTTTATGCAGTTGTTTTGATGTTTTGAAATAAATTACGTTAAAGTTAGGCAACGTTCGTTAACATTAGACATAACGATTGTTAGTCTGA
Source organism: Myxocyprinus asiaticus (assembly GCF_019703515.2). Taxonomy (NCBI): domain Eukaryota; kingdom Metazoa; phylum Chordata; class Actinopteri; order Cypriniformes; family Catostomidae; genus Myxocyprinus; species Myxocyprinus asiaticus. The sequence continues at coordinate 2,775,303 of NC_059380.1, read as the reverse complement.
TAAGGTCAAACGTTGTAAAGGTTTTATAACTGCAGGATATTCTGGCCAAATAGACCACAGTAGTAACTAATTTATAGATTGTCATTGTTACCAACCATCATTTCAAGACTCACATGTCCTTGGCAAGCCTAGAACTAAAGGATTTCTTTATATAAATTATACACACGTGTGCTAGCAAGTGAAATGTTCTGCACTGATTACAGTATAATTATTGTATTTCACTACACACACACAGACGAGAGTGTGTGTGTGTGTGTGTGTGTGTGTGTGTGCGCTTACACAACTATACATAATCCATATCAATAAAATATCTTACCTGTTGAGTAAGTAAAAAGTCATCTCTGGGTCGCTTTTAAATCCTTTCAGTTGTCGGCACCTCTGAAAATCCAAGCCGATGTTGATTTGGGTTTTATTACGGACTCCGTCGTTTCCCTTTTTGCTTGTAGACTCTGTATGGTCAATTTTTCTCGTTCATTGTGACAACAAACTTTCAGCTTCACGGTACTCCCACACCATACATGCGCTACAGTAGCCGGAGCTTATTTTCTCTGTGTACGGATATGACGTGAACACGTGAACACGCACGGGCGATTGACGTATGTATGCAATTTCCCGTGAAATCCGTCCCGACATCTCTAAAATATAAATCATTATTATAGGTTTATCAAAGTGTATTTGGGTAAAGACATGGTTTGGAAGATAGATTTTTGTTGCACTCTCTCATTAATAACATTTTGTTATTTTTTAACAAATAAAAGTTACATAGTGTAGCTTTAAGCAACTTTTACTTGGTGAATTACTTTTAGAACAGGCTATTAGGGTTGCTCTATTGGTCCGGCATTATTCATTCAACTGTTTTCAATAAATGTTGTTTTATATAGTTCTATATTCGCTAAATGTGAATGCGTGTCAGGTTCTATATTTAATGTACAATGATTGTAATTCAAGGTGAGCACGTCGCAGATAAATGCCCCTTTTCAGCGGAATTTAGCTTCGGATTTGGAATAGATTAAGTATTTTAAATGGGTTGCATAAACAATTTTCATTTAAACGTCAGTGAAATTAGTCGTTCCACACATCCTTAGTTAACATGTCTAATGTTTTCATCCTTTGGCTACACTTTTCACACAGTGTTTATTTCAATTGTATTTATGGACTGGACCCATTCACTTCCCATTGTAAGAGCCTCACCGTAACCGCAATGTTTGCTTTTTTTAAATAAACAATGGACGAGTGGAAATTATTTTTGTGGTAATCAACATTATGCCACAAATGCTGTCAATTGAGCTGAACTTGTATTGAACCTGGAACGTATCTTCAAAATCAATGAGACACTTGCGGCCTCTTTTGGTAATATAGTCACTGGATCTCTTATTGCCTAAAAAACAATATATAATTTATTTATTTATTAAAAACGGTTTATTAACTTTTTTTTTTTTTTTTTAAAGTAACAGCAAATAAATGAACAACACACTTTCTATGTGTAAAACTCATTGCAGGCTTATTAGTATGGGACTCACCCCCTGCTGATCCAGTTTCAGCAGCTGTTCTGGGACTTTGGGCGAGCTGGTGGCCAGCCTGAGGCACTGAATGTTGAGCTCCGGAACTACATACTCCAACACCTCTTTAAGAGGGAGACCACGGGATGTCCCATGCTTTGCCGTGGAGGGGACGGCATCCTCCAGGATTGAGCCTCTTAAGGTGGTAAGCTGTGGAGTGATGAATAGAGCGAGAGATGGATTGAGTCAAGAAACTGAGGTTTATACTCATAATAAAGATGCAAAGAGTTCTTAAATGTTGACTGAATGCACCATATATAAGTATTCAATGAAATCGAGTAAATCAGTAAACATATGAATAAACCATTCAAGTCAGCTTTCAATGGCAAAACACTCACTTTGAGTGCCCCTGCAACGAGCTGAATCCAGCTACATGCCCTGCCAACCAACACGATGAATAACTGAGCTCAGCTAACTGTGGAGGATGCTGAAGTAATGCTTTGGCTTTTAGCAAGAGAGCCATTGTACACTCAAGGGCAACTTCATCAAACTATTCAGTCACCCTTAAATCCCTGGCAAGCTGCATATGAAAGATCTCATTGTGACTGTTAAAACTTCACTGCAGTGGTGAGAATCTTGTAGTACAGTGAGGTAATTTATATCACCATACATGGAAAATCAATTGTACGCCACAGACATAATCCATCTTGAGCTGATTTTCAAAACAATCAATGCCATTATTGAGGCAGCTCTGATTTGTATTCAGAGAAGACAATATAAAAGCTTTGGGAGATGCACTTAAGGGGATGGTAATCAATTATGAATTAATGAGAAGTCCACTTGTTGTCTGATAAAAGCATGCAAACAAACTGCCCTCAGTTTATTTAACATTTGATTGGATTTCTGGAAAGCAAATGAGAATGAAACCACAATAAATTAAGATCTGATGTACTCGTTTCCAAAAACGTTTTACATATAGATTTTAGTTTTGAGGTTTTTAGTCCATGTCTATTAGCTTTGAAGTCACCTGCTTTTGAAGGCATCCTAATAAAAAAACAAAAAAACAAATTGAGAATCAGTTTTTTATCATTGTAGGCATGGACTACACATACATAATATACATAAAGGGTCTGTTCCAAAACCTAGTGAGCGTCCTTCGGAGGCAGCATGTTAAGACATAGGCGCACTCCCGATGAGAAGGCTGTTCCAAAAGGTAGGTATCTTAATTATGCTACCTCTGAAGACATCTCATTTTGGCCAAACTCTATGGAAGCATCATATGTATCTGTGATGAGGAGGAGGGCGTGGCCGGGCCGTGATGGAGCATGGCCGGCGCTGAATCAGCTGATCAGTGGGAGAGCGAGATAAAGGGCGGCCGGAGATGCATTTGTATCTGTGTTTGTTTGCGTTTGTTTTGAGTTGAGTTTCTCATTAAAGTTTACGTTGACTGTTCTGCCGGTTCCCGCCGCCTCCTTGCCCATCCCTTACCCGTTACAGTCTTTAAGTGGAAAAAATTCACAGTTGTTCATATCCCTCAAATGTTTGTGGTTTCAAGTAAACAATAAATTTGTGTGATAAAGTTGAATTCATCTGGGTTTTCTTTTTCATTTATTTCCCAAATGTTCAGTCCCGGGTTTCGGCATCACTTTAACGGGTAAGGGACGGGCAAGGAGGCGGCGGGAACCGGCAGAACAGTCAACGTAAACTTTAATGAGAAACTCAACTCAAAACAAATGGACACATATGCAACGCGGCCGCGTGCGTCTCCCCCTCTGCCGAACCGGCGTCTCCGACCGCCCTTTATCTCGCTATCCCACTGATCAGCTGATTCAGCGCTGGCTGTGCTCTATCACGGCCCGCCACGCCCTCCTCCTCCTCACAATATCCTTCCCCGGTTGAGCGATCCCAGAAGCACTGTGATAAGCTCTGCGAAAAAAACAAATCCAAGATGGCGGACAAAGTGAGATAAATTGTGATTAAACATATACTTCTAATCCATTCACTACTGACACACAAAACTGACTATTTTACCCAAAATGTGTGTCTGCTATGATTATTTATGCTCATTAGAAGGTTGCGTCATTTCTCTCGAGTCACCTGTATTGAAAACAGTTGCGAGTCGAGACTCATGTGCTGCGCGTGAGGAGCGCCATTTTAATGATGCGCGGAGCTGCTGCCTAAGTAGAGCATTCCAAATCGTTCTCTTATGAGGCATCATTATTTTGGTAAGAATTCTGCTATATAATATATATATTTTAAAGGTGCACTCAGTAACTTTTTGTTCGTGTCATCTTGGACTTACAGTGACACCTTGTGGTGTGGATGCAGCATCATTCAAAATCAATAGTTTTCAGTTACAGATGCCATTGTAGAAATTCACTATTTACAATCAGCCATGATTAATTTAATCCAAGAGTGAAAGTGTTCAATAACAGGATGGTTACTGAGATTAAGCAAGTGGTATTCAGCTGGTCATGTGATTCTTAAATGGCAGCCCCCATGAGGGCACCCCTCCCCCATATAGAATAAAACAGCTTTTATAAGATTACTGATATGACTAGAGTCTTCATCTCATGTGAGTGGTCATGATATTATACATATGTTTCAAATTACAATCTCATTTCTTTAGGAGTAAAACTTTTTTAATGGGGAAAAAAATTACTGAGTGTACCCCCTGGAACCTCCTTATTTACTCCCTGGAGTAAACTACACCTGTTTGGGAATCACTGTGCTAGTGTACTCCTAAAAGTTCTCCAAATTAGCCTTTAGCATTTAAAATGTACAAACTTTCTCTTCCGGGAAACGGACCAAAAATACTGTATTGATTATGGTTTTCAATCAGTGACATACTGTAAGTAAAGGGCATTGTCTATATAAAAAAGGTCTCATTTTCATGGGGTCTTTACCTGTAATAAAAGTAGTCCATTTTATACCACTGTACTTGGTTGACCAAAGACCACTGGCTCAGCAGAGTTCTGTGAACTGGTGTGTGTTAACAGTACGTTTGAAAGACGCTGTCTTACCTCGCTGGTCCTGAAGATGACTCTATAATTATACTGTGTTCCCTCCTTCCCCTCCTCCAGCTTCTCTCTCCGGATACTAACTGCCACCGGACCCAAGTTCTCATCAACACCAAAATAGTTCTGGTGCTCTGATGGAAAAAAAAGAGAGTAAGAGGAGATCCAATTTCCATAGTGAGAAGAGATGTCCACCCATTCCTACTTCACAGAATCCATTACTATGGTGCAATACTGCTTAAACTATAAATAGTTTAGTTTTGGAGTCAAATAACGGTTTAGATCTTTGAATCCTACCTTTATTGAAGAAGAATTTGTGATAGTAGTATGCACCCATGTCAATGTGCTCAATGATGTAGCGTTTGAGGCAGTCTCGTGGAACAGCGTAGTTTTCACGAGAGGCGTAATTCTCACGAGGCAATTCCAAGACAGAAACCCCTGCATTAGTGCAGTGAGAACTCAGAGTGGATTCAATGGTGTACGTTTCGCCAACATTGTTGTAGGGAATACTATTTGGTTTGGTGGCACACAGTTTCCTTTCACCTTCACCACCAATCTCATTCCGGAAATATGGGCAGCTCAGCACCAATCCACTGCTCTTTCCGTCCCCCTCGTCAGGATCGGTGCAAAATTTTTGTCCAAGTTCCTCACAATTGTCCAAAGGGGACTCACAAGCATATAAGGTGTCAGGACTGTCCAACATCCCACCACCAACCTGGTGCTGGGATGCTGCAGAAGCTCCCGTAGTTATATTCTTCCGTCGTGCCAGGTTGGCACGATTTGTAACAGCCTCGCTAATATTGAAGAGCACACTCTGGACGTCATAGTGGGCGAAACATCTCTGGAAGCTCAACGGACAGCCGTGTCTACTACAATCGTCATGTTCGGTCAGTGGCCGTTGCTCACTTTTCATGGTCTTCAGCCTGCGGAAAATTGACGTCTCGCCCTTTTCGGATTTCTGCCGCTGCAAGAAGGACTTCTCCCTTTCCCGACTGTAGAAGAGCGAACTGTCCACATAGTCTGCATAGTTCGGAATGCAGAGAATGTCCCCCCGTGCTATCTGCGCTGCCGTTTGAAGGCTGGGAGAGAGGGTGGTCTCGTATCTACGGAACTCCGGAAAGCCGTGTGGTGGTGGAGCGCTAGGTTGCTCTGAGAGTTCTGGCTGAAATCCCTTAAGATTGGAGAAGAACCCTTCATCGGTCAAACCCTGACGGTTAATGGACGATGTGCTTCCATACTCTCGGTGCAGAGATGCACCAGTATTGGGGTTGACCGCCGTCTGGTTCATGTCCTCCGCTCCTATATCACTGATTGTGACATCACTATTGCTTCTCTTCTGGAGAGGGTGGTGCGCTTTACCAGGTGAATGGCTCAGAATTTCACCAAGCCCATATTTTGCCTCCAGAAAGCTGGGGTTTGGAGGAGAACCTGGGCTCTGTTTGACAACATCTTCTGCCAGTTGACTTGGTACTCCATTCTGGAAGGTTGTCATCAAGCTGTCGTAATTCGGTGGTGGACCGTGGTTGCCGTCCTTCCTCTGCGGCCAATCCGACACTCTGGCTCGGACCCCCATCTTGGGCACTGCTGGTGTTCCTTGTGTGTTTGTGCTAGGAGGTCCCATATTCCCATTCAGATCTTGAAGATTTTTGGCAAAAAGATCATCAGTCTGCATCCCTCAAGAGAGACACTTGGATTCTCAAGCTTCTGTGGCCTAGTCAGCTATCTTTCTTGTCCTAAAGTTCGGGACATTCATATCTAATGTTAAATCGGCCTGACCGATTTAGGCATTTTACGAAATAACAAGACAGTGTGCTTGGGGAAGAGAGTGAATAATGACTGACCCACATCAGGGTGTTCAGACCCACAGGTCTGTAATCCATAGGAGGAGAATAGGTCTCTTTATCTCAGTTTCACTGTCAAGGACAACTGCTCACTCCACGGGAGGGCAAGCAGGAGATACGGTCATTTCACAGGCATGTAGGCTTAACAAAGCCAGGTGGGATCCCTCTGATGCTCTGGAAAGGAGAGAGAAAGATAGAGAAAGATCATTAGACAATACATTGGGGATGGAGAGATACCTAAGTGACCTTGGAAGAGTGCATAGCACTCAAAATCCTCAACTGAACAAAGCATCAGCAAAAATGGAAATTAAATTAATAAGGGTTTGAATGTCTGTTCAGAAAGGACATTTCTTTTTCACCTGAATGCATGCAATTTCTAGATTATTTATATAACAATGTGGTACTTTTTCACCTTTGTGCACAAGCTATTTAAAGATAAATATCTAAAAGCATCAGTGACTTACATCCAGGTACTTTACATTTCCTTATAGATTCTTATAAAAAGATTCATATTACTTCGCCTTAAGCATAGAGCTGTAATCATAATTTAGTTATATCAAGAGGTCTAAACATAACTTTCAAATTTTCAAGTTAGAAATAAACAGGAGGCATTTTGGATTTTTTTATTTTAAAAGTGTATCTCCTATATGAATGAAGAGATTGTAATAAATGAATTTGTATAATTCTTACAATTTTATATGTTTCTCTCGTGTAGCACGTTTTGATGTGTATTGGCTTTCTATTTGCAGGTCTTGTATAAAGTTATTTCTTATGAACTGTCTTGATGTGCAATATGATGGGTGTGGTTTTCTTATTGACCTACTTTTTAATTAGTACAATTGAAATTGGTGTTACCTGGATGAGATTGTCCTGCCCATTTCATTGGCTAGATGTTACTCTTGTATATATTTAAATAATTGCATTGTATCTGCTCTGTCTTAACTTTGTAAACCCTGATGAAGGCTTGTGTGCCGAAACGCGTCAGTTTTTTTCAGTACATTTCTCCCTTCAACAAGTGTTGCTGGATTTGTCCTCTTCAACATAACTTTCAAAGAAATCTTCCCATTATTTTTTTCATTACATAGACTGATTCATAAATTAAATTGTTCCCTTTTGTGTCCCATTTGCAAACTGCAAACATCTGTCGGCAAACAACACTGGGTGCAGTTAGAATGGCCTTGAAATATAACAATGAAAAATATGAATTATTAACATGATTTACCAATATGTTATCCTCTTTCTTTACACAGTTTTTCAAATTCAGTTGCAATTGCATGTTTGCTAAGATGGGGTCACAGACACCATGGAAAAACAATGCTAAAAGCAAATAATAAAATGCAACTAGCCATATGATTATGCTCATAACCGTTTAAAGGTAGGGTAAATCACTTTGCATATCATTTTTGTTGACGTCAAATCCTGTTCCATCAAACTCCATGATATCCACATGAATTTGTCTGTTTCATGCGTTAGGCTGGTAAATCACACTTCTGGTGATTTGATTTTAAGGACATATTTGTTTACTTCTGTATGATAACAATTCTGATCCTATGTCGGGTTGCATTTGATGTCCAATTTAGTTGCTGGTTTAGTTGAACCCAATGACTCTTCCTTTCAGTGAAAGTGCTTTCCAATACACTAAACTGTCATCCAAATATAAAGTACTAGAGAGAGAGGAAAGGGGTATAAAATTACAGTACTGACAGCCCCAGCGTCGGGTACACTGAAGTGTGTGATTTGCCAACCTAAAAATAATCCTTTGAAAGGCAAGCTGATTAAACTGCCGTTTATTAATAATGAGTTTTGGACGCACAGTCCTGTCTGACTGTTACATACATACTGACCCCAATAACACTTGAACCTTTAACCCTATGAGATAAACAAATTTTTTTCTGTCTGTGTTTCCACCAGCTGTGCTCAATGCTAAAGTTTTCACTCTTCAAACTGAAATCTCTATCTCAAGTCTGAAATTTCAGCTGTTATTTAAAGTCAACATGAAATCAAAATGGACCCTGTTTACTTCAACACACATTCCAAATCTTATCTTTTAGTTTTACATGTTCAAAATTGCTTCACCTCTGAAACAACTTTCCTTTTCAGAAGACATCACCATGCCCTCTTATTGCTCCATGCTGGTGTGTAACACCCACTTTCCACAATGCAATCAATTCCAAGTGGATTAAATCGCACTCTACATTCTCTCAATATCACAATTTACTCGGAAATACGTCACATTATAGAATTAAAATGGGTTGTGAATGCTGTTTCATGTTAACTTCAAAGCACACAAAGGGCACTTCTTGTTTAGATTTACAGCGAGAAGGTTGATGATCATTTTTAAGACCCAATTTTAAAAACTCATGCACTTCTGTGAAAGGAACATCTTCGCAATGAACTTCAAAGTGCTGGAACAGATTATATTTCATAAGGCAAAGGGGTAGAATCTTGATTAAATAATCATCAAAAGATAAAGACATTGACACTGACATTTGGTCACAGTAACCTAGTTGCCATCCACTTTCCACGCTGTTTTGTTATCAACAAAGTGAAAATGCGTAAAAAAATGTTTGCGAAATTTGCCGTCTTCTGCCTGTTTCCATTCAAATGGCCTTTTATCAATACAAATGGTGTGCATGATGATGTCATGCTTAAAAAAACACTTTGTCACATAAGTTTTAAAACCACCTGCCTAATATTGTGTAGGTCCCCCTCGTGCCACCAAAACAGCGCCAACTCGCATCTCAGAATAGCATTCAGACATGATATTCTTCTCACCACAATTGTACAGAGTGGTTATCTGTGATTGTGTATATATATATATATATATATATATAAAGCTCTGGAAAAAATTAAGAGACCACTGCAAAATGTTCATTTTCTCTGGATTTAGTATTTATAGGTATGTGTTTGTGTAAAATGAACATTTTTGTTTTATTCTATAAAGTACTGACAAGATTTCTTCCAAATTCCAAATAAAAATATTGTCATTTAGAGCATTTATTTGCAGAAAATGACAGCTGGTCAAAATAACAAAAAAGATGCAGTGTTTTCAGACCTCGAATAATGCAAACAAGTTCATATTCATTTATAAACAACACAATACTAATGTTTTAACTTAGGAAGAGTTCAGAAATCAATATTTGGTGGAATAACCCTGATTTTCAATCACAGCTTTCATGCATCTTGGCATGCTCTCTACCAGTCTTTCACATTGCTGTTGGGTGACTTTATGCCACTCCTGGTGCAAGTCAAGAGAATCATGACACTGGAATGGAACAGCTGCCATAAATATAGAATACTGATTTAAGAAATATTTGGAGTAGTCTCTTAATTTTTCCAGAGCTATATATATATATATGTGTGTGTGTGTGTGTGTGTGTGTGTGTGTGTGTGTGTGTATATTATATATATATATATATATATATATATATATATATATTATTATTTTTATTTTTTTTAAACTGTAAGTTCAGTTGTAAGTATACATTATGGTAGATACGGAATTTAATATGTTTTTTAATTGAATTTTTTTTATCCAGACATAATGATTTGTTCATGTATTACATTAAAAAGAATGTTAATCACGGTCATGAAAATAATGTTACAATGCAAAAAATCTTAATGGTCCTTAAAAAAAGGCTTCATTTTTTTAGAATGATGCTCACTTATTTTAATTTGTTTAGATTTTAGGGTGAAATATGACCAGCACATTTTGAGATACACCCGTGAAGAAAATGTTTAGAAGCTGGCTATATCTTTTGAATTCTTCTGCCATTACGGCATGAAAAACATCATCTAATTTCTGTAGCAGCTCACAGCTGCATTCAGTACCACACAAGTCTTACGTCACATCTTTCTCATTCAAAGAATACCAAATGTAACACACATGAATTATTGACTCATTTCTGTGCATCTACATGTGTTTTTAAAGATTCGTGGAGGTCTGTTTATCTTCCAAGATATGCAACAAAAGTGTGAAGCCCATGATTAAACAAATATCTGTTTTGGAACCAGATGGTTTTAAAAAATAAATGTAAATATGGATTACAATTATGTAAGATAAAGAAGATAAAGGAACCCAATGGCTACAGAAAGCTCATCCAGCACTAGTAATGACTTCAAAGAACAACATGCTGCACATCTGAAAGCCACCCTCCCACAAACCCCCAATGGGCTCCAAAGCCGGGCAAATGGCCAATCCCATCCCCCAACCCCCCGACGTCCTCCGTCCAGCTGCAGTTCCTGTACAGGTCATTGATTACCATTATGAGCCAGTCCCCTGCATTCAGTCGCTTGCTCATTTGCAACGTGCCGACTGAACAACACAGCTCATCATCACTATCATCACTCACAGCAAAGACACACTGACCCAATCTATTTAGACAGCTGGATCTGTATGGGGACTGTGACCACACTGGCCTGTCTATCATTTCCAGCAGCTACACAAGTTAAAAGAAGCCTCAGCCTGCCTAATGTCTGATAGGGAAGAGGATATGACAGAATATTTTAAATAAAGGGTTTTTTCTTTAGTAGAGTCATGTCATGTATCAAGTTTTTGTTTTTCAAACGCTGATGGAGCGCAGTGATTTGTGATATAAGAAGATTACAAGGATCTTATTTTAAGTTTGGCTAGAAATCTGCACAATTTTGATAGTTTGTTCTCAAAACAGATTTAGTCAGAATGTTACTTAACTCTTCTCTGACAAGGACAGCAGTCACAACGGCATTTTCAGGACAATGACTTTGCAATGTGGTGTGAAACAGATCAAAACAATGCTGGAAAGGAGGTCAACGAGCTCACAGTGGAACAGCTCTTTGTTCCACGGCTAAAACACGGCAAAATATATGTCCAATTAATCTATATACCTCGGTTTCTTAAAAAGAACTTGGACATTTAAATCATGCTTAAAAATGTATGAATGTCTTCTTAGTAAGAAGGCTGTTTTACTATTTATGACTGCAGCTAAGATTTGCATGTTAAAATATTGAAAAATGGTTAAATAATCATTCTGTTGTGTCACAACACAAAAATGTCATATACAGTTGTGCTCAAAAGTTTGCAAACCCTTGCAGAAATTGTGAAATTTTGGCATTGATTTTGAAAATATGACTGATCATGCAAAAAAATGTCTTTTATTTAAGGATAGTGATCATATGAAGCTATTTATTATCACATAGTTGTTTGGCTCTTTTTTAAATCATAATGATAACAGAAATCACCCAAATGGCCCTGATCAAAAGTTTACATACCCTTGAATGTTTGGCCTTGTTACAGACACACAAGGTGACACACACAGGTTTAAATGGCAATTAAAGGTTAATTTCCCACACCTGTCGCTTTTAAAATTGCAATTAGTGTCTGTGTATAAATAGTCAATGAGTTTGTTAGCTCTCACGTGGATGCACTGAGCAGGCTAGATACTGAGCCATGGGGAGCAGAAAAGAACTGTCAAAAGACCTGCGTAACAAGGTAATGGAACTTTATAAAGATGGAAAAGGATATAAAAAGATATCCAAAGCCTTGAAAATGCCAGTCAGTACTGTTCAATCACTTATTAAGAAGTGGAAAATTCAGGGATCTCTTGATACCAAGCCAAGGTCAGGTAGATCAAGAAAGATTTCAGCCACAACTGCCAGAAGAATTGTTCGGTATACAAATAAAAACCCACAGGTAACCTCAGGAGAAATACAGGCTGCTCTGGAAAAAGATGGTGTGGTTGTTTCAAGGAGCACAATACGATGATACTTGAACAAAAATGAGCTGCATGGTCGAGTTGCCAGAAAGAAGCCTTTACTGCGCCAATGCCACAAAAAAGCCCGGTTACAATATGCCCGACAACACCTTGACACGCCTCACAGCTTCTGGCACACTGTAATTTGGAGTGACGAGACCAAAATAGAGCTTTATGGTCACAACCATAAGCGCTATGTTTGGAGAGGGGTCAACAAGGCCTATAGTGAAAAGAATACCATCCCCACTGTGAAGCATGGTGATGGCTCACTGATGTTTTGGGGGTGTGTGAGCTCTAAAGGCACGGGGAATCTTGTGAAAATTGATGGCAAGATGAATGCAGCATGTTATCAGAAAATACTGGCAGACAATTTGCATTCTTCTGCATGAAAGCTGCCCATGGGACACTCTTGGACTTTCCAGCATGACAATGACCCTAAGCACAAGGCCAAGTTGACCCTCCAGTGGTTACAGCAGAAAAAAGTGAAGGTTCTGGAGTGGCCATCACAGTCTCCTGACCTTAATATCATCGAGCCACTCTGGGGAGATCTCAAACGTGCGGTTCATGCAAGACGACCAAAGACTTTGCATGACCTGGAGGCATTTTGCCAAGATGAATGGGCAGCTATACCACCTGCAAGAATTTGGGGCCTCATAGACAACTATTACAAAAGATTGCATGCTGTCATTGATGCTAAAGGGGGCAATACACAGTATTAAGAACTAAGGGTATGCAGACTTCTGAACAGGGGTCATTTCATTTTTTTCTTTGTTGCCATGTTTTGTTTTATGATTGTGCCATTCTGTTATAACCTACAGTTGAATATGAATCCCATAAGAAATAAAAGAAATGTGTTTTGCCTGCTCACTCATGTTTATTTAAAAATGGTACATATATCACCAATTCTCCAAGGGTATGCAAACTTTTGAGCACAACTGTATATATAAATGGTAGAAGATCCCCCTTAACCCACTTTGGTTGTCTTTGGGCCCCCAACATCCTCATTCTTGCCCAGTTATTAAAATACTTTTTTTGACTGTTTATAATTTACTATTGTTTTCTTATTTTACAAAGTACTATTGCTGCCAAATTGAAAATTTGTAATAAATATTTTAAAATCCAGCCAGGTCTCCTAAGCAACCAAACTGGCCCGGTTGCTAGGGAGGGTAGAGTCACATGGGGTAACCTCCTCGTGGTCACCATAATGTGGTTCTCGCTCTCGGTGGGGCGTGTGGTGAGTTGTGTGTGGATGCTGCGAAGAATAGCGTGAAGCCTCCACACGCGTTACGTCTCCGCAGTAACGCGCTCAACAAGCCATGTGATAAGATGTGTGGATTGATGGTTTCAGACGTGGAGGCAACTGAGATTCGTCCTCCGCCACCCGGATTGAGGCGAGTCACTACTCCACCACGAGGACTTAGAGCGCATTGGGAATTGGCCATTCCAAATTGGGGAGAAAAAGGGGAGAAAATCAAAAAATAAATAAATATTTATGCATTTCTTACACATTGTCATTAGTCAGAATGGCTATGAAACAAGTTATTATTGTCCGGTCCTTTGGTGGGACGGAAATGTCGAGACCGGACCTCTTGGAACTTTAATTGAACACCCCTGAACTAATGTTTACAACCTTTACTGATAACTTACAAGCTTTATTGATTTTATTCTGATACATTATTAGATGTCTTTGTCAGAAGGATTGAGGAAGTGAATCCACAAGTTTCAGTTTGCAACTGGATGAACAGGCACCTAGAAAAACGTGTAAATTTAGAGCCCCAGTGAACACCTTACATGGGTACACCCTGTCAGATGCTGGCAGAGTCTCTCAGTCGCCTTTTCTACTCCAGCAAGGAGCTCACCTACTTTTCTAATTTCTGGAAAGCTATTGGGAGGTCTTGTGTTCTCATTTGCCTTCCCTTGTTAGGAGCGAGGACGGAGTCTCTTTGGTGCTTACGCATTCCAGTGCTGGAGGCACTAAAACAAGAGCCAGCAGACAATGTGCCCTAATGCCTTACATGCCAGGAACACTTTGGGATTTATTCCAAGCGACGGCATGCAGGAAACTTACAAGTCCATTTCACACGGACATCACAGCAGAGAGTCTATTAGCGTGGTCTAAACTCCATTAGAAAGACTGACAGACCGACATTTAGACAGAGACAGACAGCTTATAAATGAAACGACCTGTTAAACATCAGGATCTCTTTTCACAGGGTCCGCACAAGGTCCTTGAACTGCTTTAAGTGCTTGAATTTTCCTTTTAAAAAATTTAAGTTCTCGAATATCTGGATATCACACTATTTTGTTGAAAAGTGCTTGATATTAAAACGGAAAATGTATTCTGTGTAATGTGTATCCACCAAAGATGAGATCCACGCACTCCACTTTCATTGAATAATATGTCTTTTAATATCCTTTCTGTTCTTTATAATCGTGATTAAAATGTAAAAAGAAACATTCATTTTAATCACACAGCACAAGAGGTAAAGAAACCGTGCAAAGTCCTCGAAACACTTCTGTGCAAGTCGCTTGTTGAACTGCTGCCATTCTTAAAGAGACAGTAACATTTTAATATATGTGTGTGTGTGTGTATATACATATATATATATATATATATATATACTTCAAAGAGCTCTCATCCAAAAATCCTCCACGTGCAGCAATGACAGCTTTGCAGATCCTTGTTATTCTAGCTGTCAGTTTGTTCAGATACTCAGGTGACATTTCACCCCACACTTCCTGTAGCACTTGCCATAGATGTGTCTGTCTTGTCGGGCACTTCTCACGCACCTTACAGTCTAGCTGATCCCACCAAAAGCTCAATGGGGTTAAGATCCATAACACTCTTTTCCAATTATCTGTTGTCCAATGTCTGTGTTTCTTTGCCCGCTCTAACCTTTTCTTTTTGTTTTTCTGTTTCAAAAGTGTCTTTTTCTTTGCAATTCTTCCCATAAGGCCCGCACCCCTGAGTCTTCTCTTTACTGTTGTACATGAAACTGGTGTTGAGCGGGTAGAATTCAATGAAGCTGTCAGCTGAGGACATGTGAGGCGTCTATTTCTCAAACTAGAGACTCTGATGTACTTATCCTCTTGTTTAGTTGTACATCTGGCCTTCCACATCTCTTTACGCTACATAACATTAACACTACATGTATGAACCTGCAATGACCAAGAACAGCACTTTGCATTCACTTTCAAAATCCTCACTTATATTTTTAAAGGAGTTTGGCATGAAGCACTGCAGACAAGTGTGCAAATCATAGCGCTTCAAAAGCGGTTAATCTTCATGCTCTGAGTTCATGACGTTTCTATTTTCGCTTATAACTCCATTATTTAAACAGCAGAAAATCACAGTTATCTCAAATAATCACGATCACGTGATTATGTAATAATCGTGACAGCCCTAGACAGGTAAATATATATATATATATATATATATATATATATATATATATATATATTTTTGATTCCACAGCCAAGCAATATTAAAAGGTCAAGATAACTTTGAAAAGCTGAAAGCTACCTCCGCTGCATACTGGACCGGAGAAAACATCAGGGTGTGAGTGCTGAGAAAGAAACGAAGAGGAACAGACCCAATGAAAGATTGGGGATGAACAATAAACAAACAAACAGCAGGTCTCACACCCTCACAGGCAGTGTGGGCAGGAGTTGAAAGGTCGACTCCAGGGAGTGCATTAGGGGCCCTCTGAAGGCAATACAGTAACTAACCTTTACCATTTGGGTTAATACAATTTCCAGGTGTTTGCCAAACAAACATGGCCCTCCAACAGCAAACAAACAGACAGGGAAAGGGCCCGTGAGAAAGCACCGTGGTGTAGGAAGGAGTCAGTGTTCTGGTTTAAACACAATAACTCATATTTCCTTAGTTTACAAGAAGATACAGCCCAGACAGGACTATTTCCGTAGTATTTTGTGCAGCGAAATGACCTCTCATTGGCAGATTTCACAGTGGAATGCAGGCTTGTGTGCCAGAACATGTCAAGATCTTGTGATTTTCATTGCTGGGACTTAAACAAGAAGGAAGACCCATAATTTCATGCTAAAAGCTCACAGCTTGACTGCTCTACCCCTCATAATTTGGAAAAAGGCCCGTAATAAGTCAAATTGTGATCACTGTGCGAAAACAAAACCTCTTTTCCACTCCACTCTTTTCTTGGCTTCAGACCCTTCCTGACTTGGATAACTGATGCTGCAAAAATGAGTCAGATAGGCATAAACAGAGACAGCCAGTCAGCATCTGCTACGTTGGCTCACCAACACGAATGTCTGCAATGGAGTTTATGGCATCCGGCCCAATGAAAGATAAAGTCCTGTTTATGACACATACTGTGAACACGGTATTTCATGTACTGACTGATGATGTTTCTGATTACAATTGTGTCGGAGGACTCGCTGCTGTCCGCCCGGGGAGGAGAGGCTGTCGTCCGCCAGAGGGTGGAGGAGTGGTTGAGGACCGGGCGACGGTGTGTCTGGGAACCGGCGAGCAATTTGTCACTGTCGCTCCACTTCGCTCTTTCCTTCTCCCCTGTTTCCCTCCCCTTGTCTCCCTCCCAGGTCTCAAGGAAGGCGGGAAAAGCCTGCCGGCAGGTGCGGAAAGGTGGGGGTGGTGTACGTCATGCCAGGGGTTCCCCGGCATGAGGCAAAGGAGGGAGGAGTGTGACGAGGAGGAGGGTGGGGCCGGGCCGTGAGTGCACACGCCCGGGCCCCAATCGAGCTAATCAGCCGAGGAGAGGGATAGGGACGAGCCGGATGTGGCAGTTAGAGAGAGAGAGAGCCACACGCAGCTGCCGTGTGTGTGTTTATGTTTGTGTCTTTTTGTTTAAGTTTTCATTAAATATTACTTTGATGGTTCGTCCAGTTCCCACCTCCTCCTTGCCCAACCCACTGTTACAAATTGGAATCTCATAGCTGTTTAGACCGGGATGAAGGAGACAGGCTTGTATTATTATCATAAAGACCTTTTGCTCACAGCCAGTTGGATTTAAACATGAAGGGCCACCCAACTTCTCCACTACAAGCCATTCCTCTCACGCACTTTAGGCCCGAAACTAGGCCTGTCGCAATTATTAAATAACCATCCAATCATTATTTGAGATAACCGTGATTTTTGGGCATTCTAATTCCAATCACATTTTAATGCCGAAATAAGGGAATTTTAAGTGAATATACCGAGTGAACTCCGAGTCCAAGCGTCATTGAGCCGCACCGCAGACGTCAACCAGCTCCTGTCCGGAAGAGCGCGTGAAGCGCATCTCAAGCACTCTGATGCATGCACTGTCACCGGAGGCTCACGCCAAACTCCCACGAAAATATAAATGAACAAATATACTTTGATAGAGAACGCTAAGCACTCCGGCTTCACTTTAAATGATCGTGTAATGGCAAATGTTCCTGGTTCATACAAGCAGTAACACAAATCTCAGAGGTTATGCTTCATGACAAATAAGGGCTCATGTGTTTATTCAGAGCATTAAAATAACATGTGAAAGTGAAGAAATTAGGAAAGAAATATTTTACTATTGCATAATATAATAAAATATAATATAAATATAATATTTTTTAAAAAACTATATAATGTAAAATATGAGTTAAAAAAAACAACAGTCAATGTAAAATTGATCAAAACTAAAGTTGACCAAAAAGAGAGACATATTTTAAGTATTTACATTTTTTATTTTATTTTTTAAAGCCTTTAAAGGAAATCACATCTAAGTTTTATGAGGTTCAATGGGTTACTTGCCCAGTGGGCTTATTAGGAACAATAAGGTTCAATGGAAAATAAACTTCAATAATTTATAGTAGAGTCAAAGAAAACGCAATATTTTTTTTCATGAATAAATGTAGTACAATAAATGTTTACAATGTAGTAGAGCATGTTTGTTATTGTTGTTTAAACAAATAAAATAATTATTCTGCTTTTAAACTGTGAGCAAAGAGGCTTTTCAAAGGCACTGTTCATTACAAGCCCACATGAAAACAAAGTTATATTTCTGGATTATAATTACAGACAGAGCACTAAATCTTGTTTGTGCTCAAGAAGCTTCTTAAATATTTTCATTTAATGTGGTTATCAGCTGTTTTTATTCATTTATGTTCTTTACTACATCCATCTTTGTGACCGAACTTTGTGGGTGAACAGTGGTAGCACATGGTGCCAAATAACTCAAGAACGAAACATTTGGGGGCCTGAGTAGCTCAGCAAGTAAAGACGCTGATTACCACCCCTGGAGTCGCAAGTTCGAATCCAGGGCGTGCTGAGTTACTCCATTTCCTCTGCAACAAGTAATTTTTCTATTTTGTCTTTTTTATATTTCAAAATAAAACCGTAAGTGGGCTTATATGGTATGTGGGCTTAACAGGGTCAATTCCCCTATCTCAGTTTTATTATTTGTTTTATATATTTCAAGTTAAATATTTAAAAATGACTTCTTAAGGTGTATGAAGCACACATGCAGAAAAAAGCACACCTAAAGAATTTATATGACAATTAACCATGAAAGCCCTTAAGGCAATGGTTCTCAACCTTTTTTTGATGAACGCCTCCCTAGTTCATTCCCTTACCTCAGCCAATCAAACCACAACAACTTCGATGCATTGCATAATTTTTAAGTTTTGTTAATTAATTCAGCAGGCTTACGCGTCATGAATGTGAAACCAAACCTTGCGTTTCTTGAATTCAAGCAGATGGAGGGCTATATCTGGGGCCTATAAAATGGAAATGCGAAGACAGAAACTAATAATAAAAGTGATATTGTTAATATATTTTACATTTGCCTTTTTGAAAAATTGTATTTATTCATGAATTATTTATTTTTATAGATTTAACAGTGGTATTTGTAACAAGACCATAGTAAACACATGGAAGCATGTATCTTCTTCACTACCGTGGTTGGATGTAACATGATTTCTATAAACAGACTATGGCATTTTTATAATTATAAACAGTAGACCTACTCTAAACACATGTAAAAACCATAAATACACAATATAAATATTTATAGTTAATTATATTCCCTCACTCCCCTAATGTAGCCTATGACAAATTTAATAGAGCTGAAGTAGTGATATAATATTTATTATCAATCTATTTCTCCCTAAAGTACCGTTAGTGTAGTCAAGGGTGGTGATGTTGAACTCTGTGCCGAATTTAAAAGGTTTCCGCTTCTCAGTGATTCTCGCAAAGCTGCGAGTGTAAGTGCTCGAGCTGTAAGAGCTGCTCTGTCCATTGAGCCGTATCCATCTACAGAGTCATACAGGTGCATTAGACGAGGTTGTGCCTCCACCTGTGTATTTGACGCTGCAAAACCAGATACTTCAGATGCGTCGCTAGACTTCAGAATCGGATGAACCGCGGGACAAATGAGTACCAACGCATATAATTGAGACCCAACTGATATACACCAAGTCTAGGTAAACGTTTTAATGCAAAGAGGGATGATAGATTTGATTATAACCCCATTTATAACCTATCGCCCCCCTCTCTACTAATTTGCTCTCACTGCCCCCTGGCATCCTTTGAACGCCCCCGTTGAGAACCCCTGCCTTAAGGATACAATTAATCATCATAATTGCAATTATTTGACAATTAATCGTCAGCCAAAATGTCATAATCGTGACAAATTTCATAAATTTGATGCTTCATGGGATTGCAGTTCATTCTGCCATGAAAGAAGTTAAGTACACAGTCTTGCACCTTTGTCTTTTTGACTGTTTTCAAATACATTTTCTGCTTCAAATTAAAGTTTGAAATGTTGTGATTCACCTCAGAGCTGGTTGGTTTGGTTCATAGCACTTTTATTAAGACTTTTATGGAATTCCTATGAAAAAAAATGAATGAGAAAAATACTTCCGGACCCAAGACAGCTGAAAAAGTGGGCGGGCACTGTTGCACTCTATTGGTCGGACAAACAGATAGTCCCGCCCCAAACTCAATCCACTTGTGGAGCGAATGTTGCTGCGAACTGAGCAATGTTTTGATAGCATCACAAAGCAATAGTGTTTACACTTTTCGTGAGGGATGCACCGAAATCTTGGCTGCCGAAAAATGCTTTTTTCGGTTTTTTGGCCGAAAGAGAAAAAAGCGGAAAATCTCGGCTGAAAATTTGACCAGAAACTTTTACACCTGCGATGCGTTCACCAAGCATTCACGTCTACACTGGCAAATTCAGGCCTTTAACAGGCACACACATTCTCTCTTTTATAGGCAACACAACTATTTTGGCTAATGAGCAGTGTTAAGTGTAAGTTCTCCTAATTTGAACCCATTTAATGTCTTCCATATGACACGTTTCCCACAAATGGCACCAATCTTATGCATAATGGAAGCTTGAACGGGGGCATCTTAAACAAAGCCATGAAGTAAATTAACCCCTGGCTCTTAGTCTTTAACACCAGAAGTCTTGGCTCTGCCCCAACAGGGCTTATGCGAACAATGTTCATCTGCTAGTTGCTAAAAAAAAAAAATTGTGTTAAGAGTTTATGTAAGCCTTTTGTCCGGACACAAATCCTTTTTTTCACACACATCAGTGACGGCTTATAAAAGGAATAAAGGACGTGTCGGTCTAGTGCCTCGTTCCATTAAAATTTGAATAATAAAGCAAAACACGTTCAGTTCATTGTACAGCTCCAGGGTGAAAAACAACATGCTGAAAGTTTGACAGGAGATTCGATTTCTGCCGTTCAGGTTTGTACAGCTACCTGCTGACAACACTACAGGTAAAACACAAAAACACCTTCACATGACAGGACCAGACACAAACGTGTGGGTACTAGTCATTTAGCACACAAAGAGCTTGACGGCAAGTTTGGACAGAAATCAATGGCATAACTTTAAATCTGTCTCGGCTTCTTTAAGGTCAGAGGGAGCAAACGTGCCGAGGGTCTTACACAAACCTCACTACATCTAGAAATGGGCGGTTGAAGTACACTGCCTGCTTGTTCGTCTCATTCAGTGTTTCCTCTATGGGTTTGAACAGCGGCAGACAGCTTTGTGGAAAGAGGCCTGCGGCATTGTCCCCAGAGCTGAACTCATTTCTTCTCGCGCTCAGGCGGTAACATTCATTCACCGGCAGATTCTGACAACATGCTGGACTTGAAAGAGAGGCTGAAAGGGCCTGTGAGAAAACTGGAGCAGCAGGTAGCTTTGGGTGTGTGAGAATTCTGCCTGTCTGAATTGAGGCTGGTCAATCCAGACAGCATGTGGTCCACACCGCAGAGCTCCAGTCGAGTGGGAGAGCTTTTGAGTTTAACAAGCACCATCTGGCATTCAGAGTTCCTCAACGCAGCCTCTCTCACACACACACACACACACACACACACACACACACACACACAAAACGACAAGACACATATATCTTCACCAGTACACACACAGAGCTGAAATGTACCCTTGAACAAGTAGTGGGGTCCAGAAGTCTGAGAGCACATTTAAAATCTGGGAGTCAAAATCAAATTTAAGCCTGGAAATCAAAGTTTTAGGTTTTTAAAAAAAATGTAAACAAATGAAACAAAATTCTAAATAATTCTGCACTATTTATAGGTCACTAATCAAATACTCAATGGAAAAAAAATAACTTCCATTAAAGCACACAAGATGCTCTTTGGAAGGTTCTCAAATCATGCTGGATAGCATGATCATCAGGTTTTGCAACTACTTGGAAACTTGCATCCAGTCCAAGCAAAATGGGCACTGGATATGATGGAAGTCATTACTTCCAGGCCAGTGAGATTATTTCAGTAACGTCTCCAACTGAAGTGTTTTTTGATTCACTAAAAAAGAACCCATTTGTTCAGAAAGCATTGTGTGTTTTGAGCTGTAGGTTCAAAAGAAACGTCTCATAAGACTCATCTGTTCGGAAATCGCACTACATTGTTCGCGCTGAGTGTTTCATGCTTTAGATTCAAAAGAACCGGCTCATTTTAGTCATCCGTTCGGAAATCGGACTACACTGGTTTCGCTGTATGTTTCGCACTATAGATTCAAAAGAACCAGCTCATCAGAGTTTTCCTTTAGGAAATCGGACCACACTGGTCACACGCTGTGTGTTTCTGTAGATACAGTAGATTCAGTAGCGGGGCAGAGCTGCAGCTAAATAGTGCAGCAGGAAACATGGACAGAGTATT
Organism: Myxocyprinus asiaticus; assembly: GCF_019703515.2. Classification (NCBI taxonomy): domain Eukaryota; kingdom Metazoa; phylum Chordata; class Actinopteri; order Cypriniformes; family Catostomidae; genus Myxocyprinus; species Myxocyprinus asiaticus. The sequence continues at coordinate 2,753,071 of NC_059380.1, read as the reverse complement.
TTAGTACACTGTTCTGTTCGCATCGGTGAAAAAAATACAACTTGTTGAAGAACCTTTTCTCGGTTCCCAATCTTAGTAAACGTCCCCTCAGACTATTGGACACCCCTCTATGAACACATACACAAACATGCACCAATGATCTCCCACACTTACCTACATCTCTATCCCATCACTCAATGCTTTCACTAAAACTAAACATGCAATAAAAAGACAGAAAGAGAGCAAAACTGAGAAATGGGAGTAAAAACACATCTGCTGGAGGACAACTGTCCTGCTGACGGTTAAAGGCAATCATCTTGCAACCGTTCACAACAACTGAGAACTCTCAAAAAACCCGGATGAGAGAGATCCAGCTTGTTACAAATGTCAAACACAAAGAAGCACAACTCACCAAACAAACCTGCATTCTTTCTACCAGCAATCAGATACGAATCAAGAGCAACTTGGCAGTCGTGTCAGGACTGATCAGCTCAGCTCAGCCAGTGGGTTTGGAATTGTTGTCCTCGCCACATCCTCACCACAGAAAAACAGCAAACAGCTGTAAATCCATCCGTGTCTGCAGAATAGTCCCAAAGGCCTTGGCTTTACAAACCAACATTCAACACTCTGGCAACTGTGCTGACAACACCTGGAAACCACACCCAAAGATTTACTTGGGGAAAACAAACCAAAAACACTGTTTGCTCTACCTGAGCAGATCAATACATCCTCTGTGTAGGCCACAAACCTCACTGATATGGAGATATGATGCTGGTTACTGATTACGAGAAGTGGTGTGTGGAGAATGCACAGTTAACTTAAAGAGAAGACCAAGGAGGTAAAGAAAAGAAATGCTCAGACACAATTAAATGAACGCAAACCCTCATTTCCTCACCCCCACATCTCTCCAAACCCCCTCACCCACTTGAACAAAAGCCCCTAACGACTGGTGTCGCTGCCTCATATTAGCATTTCTATAGCAAGGAGGCGGAACCAAGAAACTTCAGTTATCGGACCAGCAGAAAAAAACCTTTTCCCCCCTTTTCTTGAACTCCACCCTCCCCCCAAACCGATTCAGCCCACCTGCATTGATACGGAGACCCTCTATAAGCACAGCTAAGATGTTTCTACACGCTTCTCTTCTCATTCAGCTCTAGCTTTTAGTTTCTGGGGTTATGGAAGGGCTGAAAGAGAGAGTGATGGATAGAGAGGACAGAGGTGCAATAATCCTGTGTAAGAACCATATGCTGTAGCGCTGTCAACTGACTTCCTGTGGTGGAAAGGGCGAGTGGAGGACGACAACAGTCAGGCAAGCCCAGATGCAAGATGACAGAATGACACATTTACACTTAAAATAAAACGATTGCTTTTTGCTGAGCTTTCAACTCAAATTATCTTCTCATTTACACCTAACTTATCTAACTTGTTTACTCTTTTTGAGAAAATATTATATCGTGATGATAATGTACATTTACCTGCTTATTACACTGCTACTTATTAAAATAAATGCACATGAAATATTGATTTTAGTCTAAATTATTTTAGTGTGTAAGAAAAGAAGACACCACGGAGTGATACGAGAGACATGAAACCAGCACAGTTATGAAGGAAATTAGCTGTCTTTGACAAAAGTCATTAATACAGATTACCACTCATTAAAGAAAAATATTTGAAGTATTCCAGAGAAGTGTATAATATATATGGGTGTTTCTTCAACTTCAAGCAATATCATGTCCCAGGGGTTGATTTTTATTAAAAGCAAACAGATTTGACCTTATATATAAGGTCAAAATATTTATTTATCACACATTATACATTTGCACATATACAGTGAAACTCTTTTTTTTGCATATCCCAGCTAAGCTGGAGTCAGAGTGCAGGGTCAGCCATGATACAGCACCCCTGGAGCAGATAGGGTCAAGGGCCTTGCTCAAGGGCCCAACAGTGGCATCTTGGCAGTGCTGGGGCTTGAACCCCCAACCTTCTGATTAGTAACCCAGAGCCTTGACCGCTGAGCCACCATTGCCCCTGATATATATAGACCTCATTAAAATTTAATTGGAAACTTTCTACCAGGCCTTTATCATTTATTTTGGGTACTTAGGGTACCATTTCTGAATAGATTTAATTCTTTTAGCCTTGTCCGAGGCCCAGACTTTCAATATTAAACTTTGAAAAGGCTTTATAAAAAAAATGAATTATTGCATGTTTAAAAGAACGATCGTTCAAACAACGTGTGAAATAAACAAAGCATTACAATATTTATTGTGTGAAATAGAGACAAGTGATATTGGGATAAAACAAAGGAATATCACAGTAAATATCACTGAAATATCATTCATATCCATTCAAGCTGTAATTTTGCCAAATTATGCAAAAAATTTACAAATGTTCTTTAATTGTGTGTATTTAGGATACATAAAATGTTAGCTATGAAATTAGCCTGAGCAAGACAACAGAGTCAGACGTTTTATAAATAATAGTCAAATGTCATTTCCACCAAGTATTCCAGAAAAACCCAAAACAGAATTTGAGATGTGCTGGAAATGACACTGTGGGGGGAATTTTCATGACAAAAAGGACATGTGATGCAAAGAGCCATTGGCACTGAAACATTTAGTAGCCAAATCGCTGATTTAGTTGCCACGTCACAGAATTGCTCGATTTAGATTGTTGTTCAAAAACAAGATAGAAAGCCAAAGAAAAGACAGCTGATAACTCATTAATCGGGTGTTTAATATACAGTATATACTGTATAGTTGAGTGCACAAATTTGCTTTCCCCTTTTGTCTCATAAGTTTTCACACCCCTTTCAGAATTTATACAAATATAAGAGATAAAATATTTTTTTAAAATTTAGTACTGCCCTTCAGAATCTACATAACAAGTATTTACATAGTATAATATGCATATAGTAGTGTAGATCTCACATCACAAATATATGGGAGTGCATATATTAAATTAAATTGATTTTATATATTATACATTTACACACACATATATATATATATATATATATATATATATATATATATATATATATATATATATATATATATATATATATATACATCTCATGGCTCGTGCTGTGTTTGTTGTTGCATGCCGCCAGCGAGCTCATACCATCAACAGAAAGGGTGAAAAGTGGCACAGGACACACTGGCGCTCTAAAGCTGTAGTCAATAACTCACAAGATGATATCTGACGAAACCGCATATGAACGTACACATCGCGGCTGTCGCCAGTGGTGACTAGATTTTAAATAATTGTCGCAATCATTTATTTTTGGTCACATTTGCGACCATTTTAGTCGCAGTCTGGAGCCCTGTGATGCATGTACACTGTTGGACACTATTAGCAGACAAATTAAATAAACTAGCGAGTGTATGGAATTTTTTTTTTTTTTTAACAAGACTTTACTTTCTAGAAGTCCACAGTGCTTAAAGTACACAAAGTTGAAGAAACACCCATATACTGTACAGTATTTATGTCAATCAATCAAACTTCATATACCTCATTTTCTGTAAATAAAGCAATATATACTAGGGATGTGCATTGATGGTCGACATTTGGTTAACCGTTCGACACGGCACTATTCGAATACCAAAATAAATTTTCGGTTATTCTACACATGCAAAAAATGTCTTAAACCTGACCCAAACTCAATGAGTTCTGAAAAAACAATCGGGTTTTCCGGCAGGGTTTGGGTCAGTTTTTCAGTTGGGTCAGCGAGTTAGGGGCTGTTCAAACATGCCTTTGTGTGCGCCAGCGCTTTTTTCGACATACTGTTAACGTGCTGGACAGACGTCTTTGTTGCGCTGAATCACACAGTTTTCTCTTTAAGCGTCTCATGCAGAATCGCTGCATTTTAGACACCAAGTAAAATAAAATAAAAACGTCAATTTTTATAAACGCATCTCAAAACACCTGCGTTGTGTTTGATTTATTGTGCTGCGTTCTAAACATGTTACTTCATGTTACTGTCCACCATTAAACATGATTCCCGGTTGCTTTTAACCAAGCAAAGTTTTAGCGCTCGATAAAAGGTGAGACAGTGTTTTTCCCTTTAGCTCTGGTGTGCATACTTACATGCAATAATTAGACAAGTTCAATGACATTTGATTTGAAATCAAAGCACCCCGAAGAGGCTATTCAACGCACATGACAATACTTGCGTTCGCTGCCCCACGGAAATGTGAACTTGCCCTGTTGTTGTCCACATGCCAAATATACAAGTCATCATATTTCCTGCATCTGTTTATAGGAAATGTGCAATAAAAGTTTGATCGATTGACATACATAAATAGCAGGGTCAGCTCAAGATGCACACACTAAAACACTGAATAGCTCAGACTTCCTTTCAGTAAGAGAAGTGCATCATAAAAAGTGCATCTAAACAGACAGTAGTGACATGAAATGGTCTCTGGGGCAGTTGAACTGAAACCCAGCCTGAGCACACAGAGCTGGACGATAATACAGTCTGACCCAACCACTGCGACAAATACCCACGCTGCCACGCCTCGCTCTGCCTACAGCTATGCCAAGTCTCCAGGGGAATATTTACACATCGCTCTGCCAGGGTAACCCAATCTTTTATACAAGTCTTAACACAAGGACAGGACACACAGTCCCAACTTTCTTCTCCTTCACTCAGAGCTTTACTGGCATGATTGTCAGCATTTACAATATTGCCAAAACCTTTACAGTCCTTAATGTATTTAAACGGACAATACAGAAAATAAATGGGTTATACTCACAAAACCTGTCAAGGAGGACTTCTTATATTTTCATGACAGTTAAGGCACATTTTATCCCCCAATTCTGATCACTGCACCGCAATGTGAATAAAATGATATCATATTTAAATTGTAAAGCATTTGTTCATCACAGTAGTACCTCATTGGTACTGACTTTAATATTTGCTGATTTTACCTGAAACAATCATCAAACAACAGTATCTCTTTTACTGTAATACATTAAAAAATGACTATTACAGTAAAACCTCAGGATGAGTTTCAGCTGTGGTCCTAAATGCAGGTTTCATTTTCTTTATGCAAAATTATTTTTATGTATTGATTTGGGGTTAAACATGACCATGATTTTTTCCAGACAGGTTTTTTGAGAATCACTGAAATAGGTTGAAGTAAATAAAGAGAAACATGAAATGAACTGGAAAATAAAATAAAATAAAATGTACAAATAGGGGGCCTGGGTAGCTCAGCGGTAAAGACACTGGCTACCACCCCTGGAGTTCGCTAGTTCACATGTTCAAATCCCAGGGTGTGCTGAGTGACTCCAGCCAGGTCTCCTAAGCAACCAAATTGTCCTGGTTGCTAGGGTGGGTGGAGTCACACAGGGTAACCTCCTCGTGGTCGCTATAATGTGGTTCGTTCTCGGTGGGGTGCGTGGTGAGTTGAGCACGGATGCCGCGGTGGGTGGCGTGAAGCCTCCACACGTGCTATGTCTCCGTGGAAACAAGCCACATGATAAGATGCGCGGGTTGATGGTCTCAGATGCAGAGGCAACCACCCGGATTGAGGCAAATCACTACGCCACCACAAGGACTTAAAAGCACATTGGGAATTGGGAATTCCAAATTGGGTGAAAAAGGGGTAAAAAAAATAAATAAAAAATATACAATTAAATAGTCAAATAGAACACAATAGGAACCAGTTTTCCTATAAAATTTATATAAATTATTTCTTGTTAGAGGAAAAAAAACAATTCACCCATTAAAGGGTCAGTTCACCCAAAAATCTGTCATCAATGTTTACCAACTCTGTATGACTTTCAATAATGAAATATAGAGCTGGGTATTGATGCAGATTTCCCGATTTGATTCCAATTCAGAAGCTCTCGATTCAATTAAAATCCAATTCTGATTCAATATTGATTCAAATGGCTGTATTTATTATATAAAGTCCCTTTTGCTTACACATGATAGAAATTCTCTCCCAGCTAATGTGGTCATTATAAAAGGGACCTTCTAACTGGGTACATTACAAAAATACATTATTATTATTATATTTTATTAGTTTTTCATAATTTTGGCTGCATTTTAGCTTTTTAAAAATGAACAAATCCATGTATTCAATCAATAAATATGATATTACATTGCATACATTATTTTTTTGTTACATGTTTATTGGTTAATTGCATAATTTGTACTACTTACAAGTATTTACACTGATTTGCTGAACACATGTTAAAAACTGTACTGTCTCTTTAAGAAAACCAGCAGTTCTGTAAAGAGCATCTATAAATGAGCACATGTTAACAAGAAAGACTCGAATGGCTCATCTGGGCTATGCATGATTAGAATTTATTTTGTTGTTGTTTTTGATCAACAACTGATGGTCAAGACGAGAAAGCGTTTAAAAAGAGACATTTAATGACAAATGGATTAGGACTGTAATGGTTCTCGGTAAAAATATGAACCGTACGGTTCGCACCCACTGTTCAGGAAGCATTGGCACTGTGGTCGGTCACCTCAAGTTTAATGACACATCTGGATCTGATAAATCATTTACGCCGACATCACTCGAAAAGGCACAGTCTCCCTTCCATTTTTAAGCAGGCACTCAGTGCTAATTCAAACAGAGATGAAACAATAACTAAAGCATTTGAGTTGTTCATGTGGAATTTCCATGTATTATTAAAATATTTGAGCAGCATTACCACAACATCCCTTCTCCTATGCATTTTAATAGCAAGGTTATTCCTTCTATAGTAATGTACAGCTTCTGAATATTGAATATATGTTGAGATGAGTTTGAATGCACTTTATGTTGATGCATGTAGTGTATTAGTGCAGGTATTAAGTTAAAATGTTGATTTAGTAATTAGAGAAAATGTTTTTTTTAGTTTAGGACCCTGATGAAAATTAACCATGGTTTTACGGTAGTAATATTGTAGTAACCATGACTGTTGTCACCATGGTTTTCTGAGCAGAAATTATGGTTTTGATACAATTCACCATGGTTTTATAACAGTAATACTGTAGTTTCTATATTGTAACCATGACAGTAACCATGTTTATATTGTGGTTACTATGATTTTACTACAAATGCCATGGTTAAACTATGGTTACTGTTGAAAAACAATGATTGTTATTTAAGTGCAAATCTGTTGAAGTGTTTAGCAAATAGATTATTCTTTGGATTTGGCAGTAATATTTTTTTCTGAACAAAGGAAATACCGAACCGTACCAAAACCGTGATACAAACCGAACCGTGAGAAATTCGAACCGTTACACCCCTAAAATGGATTGTGTGGAGCTCGTCTTTCACTCTCAATATGCAATGAAAGGATCTCACTACTGAATAGTCCACCACTATACTACACAATCACTGGTGAATGAAATATGAACATTTACCAGCCAGTTGCCAAATACATACATTTTAAGTTGCATAGCGGAGTGATTTCCTCTCATTTTTAGTAGAAGGTTGCACATAGAGTAAAAGATTGATCTTGGGATTTAAGAATCAATTTTGATATTGTTCAAATAATGTTCGCGAATTTTGCGATGCATTGGAAAATCGATATTTTAACCTAGTGCTGAGTCCATGAAGTGTCCAAAATTCCACACTTTGTTTTACCTGCTGAAGAAGTGCATCAACTGGATACTCGTAGTAGACTCGTAGTTCTTTTTATTGCATTTTTAGTATAAACATACTACTCGCACTACTTATACTTCAGAATAGTGCAGAGGTATGCGGTTTGAGATGCACCTATAGTAACTTTCGACTCAGCTATTACTGACTTAACTCTAGCGCATAAACTCTATGTCGATATTTCAAATGTCGCGAAAAACTGGTTTGGAAACACTTTTTGACAAGAAAATTGGCATTAATGCATTAAGCATTTTTATCGATAAAAGGCCATTTGAATGGAAACAGGCAGAAGATGGCAAATTTCCCAAACTTCTTTTTACGCATTTTCACTTTGTCGATAACAAAATAGCACGAAAAGTGGATGGAAACTAGGCTATTGAGCTCTAACCTCATCAAAAAATGTCTTATGATCACTAACGTGCAATCTTTACCAGGTGATGGAGTGGAGAAAACAAGAGTGGGAGGTGAAGTGATTGCTTCTTCTCCCATTTACTCTTACGGTTAAAGGTCAGTCGGTATGAGTCGAGCCTTGAATGTGTAAGTGTGTTTTGTGTGAAAACACTTGCAACTGCCGTAGGGACAATATGGCCATGAGCCAGATACATGCCAAACATGACGTCTTCTCCAACGTGTCATTAGCTGTTTTCTGAAATGTGCACTTGCAGTTTGTTGTTGTTAGTTAGGGGTTTGGGGTCTGTTTTACCCGGTTACCTAGCAACTTCTGATCTCGTGTCTTTTTGATTGACAGCACATTTCCTCTCTGCTGAGTTACTATGGTGGAAAGAGGCTTAGCCATATGTCAAACAAAAGCGAAAAGAAAAATAATAGAAGACATGAGATGGAAGAGAGAGACACATATCGATAGACTGCTTCCTACTATCACTTTATCTGGTTCTTATTTTCTCACATATCACTTTCAAGTGAAGCTTACCACACATCACTTATGGAAACAGTTTGTGTATGGAGCTTGCACTGAGCATAAAAAGGCATTCCCAATATGTTACCTCTGTAATGTGATGTATTTCTGAGTGACATACCAGTTCTCACTTCTGAGCCCACTCTTGACACACTCCTAACACTCTCTGAGGTGTGTTTGTGCCTGTTTTCATCTATTGTGAGATATTAAATGTGTTGATAAGAGCCCAAAGGCCTCATAGATCTGCAGCAGACAAGATTAAACTCATTCCCCCAGAGGAAAACCCAGCTGAGGTACTTTTGTGTGTATATAGAATGAACTGTACATTCGCATACAGTAAGTGTTTTATTGTAACTGGGAAAACAGTATGACTTGGGAAGTTAAATCTCTTTTTCTCTCTCTCGCTCTCACATACACACACAATGAAATGAGTAACATGCAGATAGCTGCTTTTATTGAAAAAGGAAAAGTTTATAGCTGCCCGCGGACTCATAAAGCTCCAGTGAGGAGGGAGAGGATGTGAATTATTCTCATTCTTGCCCTCTTTTTAAAGGGTCTTTGTGTCTTTCTCTTCACAGAATAAAAACCTGTCAAGTTTATAAGGAAGCAGCACAGTTTGCATTTTGTTTGGAATTGATTACACTTTTAAGTACTTGGGGTATGAAATCCATCCCACTTTGTCCACACTACCCAATAAACGTGAATTGAGTGCTGCTATTCTTACATTTGCAATTTAAAAGTAAAGTGTGTATGTAGTTTCTGCACTACACATGATCCAGGGTTGGAAAATGCAACAACCAGAGAATTGCAGCCAACAAAGCATGCAAAATGAGCTTTGCAGTGACCGCCCACTCCCATGACTCACTCTGAATGGTTCAATTGTGTCATCAAGTCTTCCAACACTTTCAAACAACTCATGTATTATTTGCATGTATGTGACTACTCTAAGTAGCCTATATTGATTCTATACTTATAATCAACAACTTAAAATCAATAGCTTTATAATTTTCCATTTAAGACAATCGTAATGCTTCATGGGAGTCTTGTACCTTTGTCTTTTTGTTCGATTTTTCAAATCCTTTTTTTCTTCTTATCTAAATTGGTAAAATTGTGATTGAGGATGTCAAAAGTACCGGTACTTCGGTACCAAGTCGATCCTAAAATAATAAAAGATGTAATGACACCAGTGTTTCTGTAGTGCCGGTGGTATCCCTGTTTGACAGACACACGGCTGCTTTCAAATGCTCACACGCTTATATGAGCATGTGCTCTGTTACTCATTTTACACCCTAATTCTGCTGATTGTCGTGGCCATGTCGTTACCATGACACCCTAAATCTGTAAACACTAAAATGACAGAAAAAGGGGGGGCCTGGGTAGCTCAGCGAGTATTGACGCTGACTACCAACCCTGGAGTATCGAATCAAGGGCGTGCTGAGTGACTCCAGCCAGGTCTCCTAAGCAACCAAATTGGCCCGGTTGCTAGGGAGGGTAGAGTCTCATGGGGTAACCTCCTCATGATCGTAATTAGTTGTTCTCGCTCTCAGTGGGGCGTGTGGTGAGTTGTGCGTGAATTGCGGAGAGTAGCATGAGCATCCACATGCTGGGAGTCTCCGCGGTGTCATGCACAACGAGTCACGTGATAAGATGCGCAGATTGACGGTCTCAGAAGTGGAGGCAACTGAGACTTGTCCTCCACCACCCGGATTGAGGTGAGTAACCGTGCCACCACGAGGACCTACTAAGTAGTGGGAATTGGGCATTCCAAAATTGTGGAGAAAAGGGGATAATTTTTTTTTTTTTTTTTTATGACAGAAAAAACTATGCTAACTAACACAATTTTAACAGAAAAAATTTATGTAAGTGCTTTTATAAAATTATAAGCTTCACATTTCTTCCTTTAAACCCTCCAAAAATGTACCCCATTCACTATTCATTGTAAGTGCCTCACTGTAACCTCCAATTTTATTTTATTTTTTATTTATTTTTTAAGAAAAGGACGAGACAAAATGCTTTTTTGTTGTTAGCAACATTATGCCAAAAATGCAGTTAAGCTAACCTGTATTGAACCCGAAATATTCCATTAATCAAACAACAAATTAAAAAATTAAAAACTGCTATACTGAAAAAAGAAATTATGTTCTTTATTAAAAACAATTATTACTGTTATTAATTTACTTCACAATTATTTCTATATTATTATAACTGTTCACTTGAATAATAAAAATAAATAAATAAATAAATAAAAACTTAAGCAATGTTTATGAAACACCTGAAGGAAACATGATATTGTTTTAATTAGGGATATCCCTGTATCATTTTTATGAGAACGAGTACAAGAACGATACTTCCATTTTCGGTACTCACCGATAATGATACCTGTTCTTTTGTTTCATTTTTTCTGAATTTATATCAACATTTTATTTCAATTTGATCATCAAAATTGTGTCTACATAATAAATTAATTAAAACTTCAATCAAATGAAAATAGAACAATTCATTTTCAACATAATATTTTTATCAAATGAAGTGCTTTTATATAGAACCTCACAGCACAATCCAAAATACAACATTGGAATTATTTTTTTAAATAAAGAGCTGCAAAACAGAGCATCACAGATGTGAGATATTGCTTAAATATAATAAAAAATATGATCCATGTTTTTATTATTTTTAGTAGTAGAAGTAGCAGTTGTATTACAGTGAATATTACATAACTATAAAGTAGTGATATGTTTCTGTCATACTTTATTACATTTAAATCAAGCTTTGATTTTGGCAAAAGCTTTTATTTTGAAGTGTTTCTGTGTTGTTTTGATGGTAGCTTCTCAGTTCCAGAAAAGCAGGACGCTACATGAACCAATGTGATTATTAAACGCAAAAGGCTGCTATTTAGTCAAATACAGTAAATATATAGTCTGTATGTGCCTCACACTACAAAGTGAATCAGCGCTCTGCTCACTGTCATCTGTTACAAACAGAGCACGCAACGTTCATGATGGAGTTTTCCATGAATCAGTCAATAAGGAGCTCTAAAAGCAGCCGATATCAACACAACACCGGCTCCACACATTCACAACTGCTAATATTTGAAGCAGCCTTTGTGGTTTAATGATCACAATTGGACATGATTTTAATTTGTGCGCTGAATATTTACATATTCAAATGTCAGGAGGTATTGGTTTTTGGTATCGGGGCATTATTATGAGTACCAGTTCTTGAGCGCAATATCGGACCCGATTCTGACTAGAGGTCGACCAATATATCAGTTTTGTCAATTAATCAGCACCGATAACAGATTTCTGGAACTAAAGGTCGACCGATATATCAGTCTTGCCGATTAATCGGCACCAATAACAGATTTCTGGAACTAGAGGTCGACCGATATATCGGTTTTTGCCAATTAATCGGCACCAATAACAGATTTCTGGAACTAGAGGTTGACTGATATATCGGTTTTGCCGATTAATCGGCATGATAACAGATTTCTGGAACTAGAGGTTGACCGATATATCGGTCTTGCCAATGAATCGGCACCGATAACAGATTTCTGGAACTAGAGGTTGACCGATATATCGGTCTTGCCAATTAATCGGCACCAATAACAGATTTCTGGAACTAGAGGTCGACCGATATATCGGATTTTGCCAATTAATCGGCACCGATAACAGATTTCTGGAACTAGAGGTCGACCGATATATCGGTTTGCCGATTAATCGGCACCAAAAACAGATTTCTGGAACAATCGGTTATCAGCAAAAATTCACACCAATAGTTTTTTCCCCATTGCGTCTGGTGCTGGAGCGGCAAGGAAGGGTCCACTCTCGTTATACAGAATGAGAGCAGCCTCTAGAGGCTAAATAAAAACTATCACTTCACTGATGCCTTGTGGTGTTTGTTTTGACATGTGAGACTACACTCTGTATGGAGCGGAACACTTCAGATGCAGATTTAAAACATCAACAGTGAAAACGTATGTATACAGTACACTACAGTACACGTTGTCATTTCATTGTAAAGTAATTAATTTTTTGACTAGATGCTGCATTAGTAGAGAACATCAGTTTGTTTGCCGACAAGGCTGAGAGGATGCGAACATTAAAGCTAACCTCAAGCGGTTAGAAAAGTGTGATGAAAATACACACAAGTCCTACCCAATTGTTTAAATGTCACAATTGTTACCATATATTTGCATTAGTTTATATCCAGCTGGTCACATTTATATATTCGTTAGTCAGCTAAGTTGCATATTTAAAGCTAGTGACGTGAGAAAGCAAATTAATATCTTCACGCAGCTGAGAGAAACGTATAAACAAATCAGAAACGCATCTGATTTCAATAAAAAAAATTATCCTCACTGTAATATGATGACTTCAGATCGATCACATTCTTGCGCTAAAAAAGGCTAGACACAGTGCAACAAATACAGTTTAACAGAAAGCAGGTGTCTCAAAATGCTTTTAACGTTCTTTTTAATTAAATACATCATCTAAAAAAACAGTGCTCCTGCACGACATGCTGAATAAACAAAAACAAATGGAAACAAAGACGTTCGTCTAACATGCATGGTTACAAAAGCGTTCAGTGTGAACAGCCCCTTACAGATGGTGGAGGTACTTGGCCATTGCGTCTTGCTCTCTTATAAGCATTTCTCAGATTAAGCAATGAGTTGTTTAAATGCTTTGTCAGGAAAGATGTTCAACTTGGAAATGTGTGTATCGAGATCCTCACGTTCGGTTCCAGTCTGTTGTGTTCAGTCTGTCTGAACAGCCCCTGGCCTGGGCTCATAATCTGAGCCGCTTCACCACCGAGTTCAGCCGAATACCACTGATATCTGTGAATATTGCTACTTCACATACAACTGTACTGAATAAAAACAAAGTGCAATTTCACTGTTATTATGAAGCTTGAGTCTGAAGTAGTAGGAATCAGTGCAAGTGTAACACCATGTGAATGGTCTATTAGGGCTGAAACGATTATTCGATGTTATCTACAATGTCGACAATAAAAAATTGTCTACAAAATTGTTCATTGTCGAACAGTCGTTTGATCTCAATTAACGTAACATGAGATCACATTAAACTCTAATGATGCATGAGAGCAGCACTGCAGTTCTCGCCTGACTGAGGAGAGGAAGAATTACACGGATCACAGTCCAGATGAACTCTAAACTTTCCAAACATCTTCTGATGATGTAGATCGCAAAGTATGCGGGAATTATAATGCAAAAATACAAAATAAGTAAATAGAGAAGCACTCTCGTTGTGGAATAAGTGGAGCCGGAGCTCTTTAAAGGAAACACCCCGGCATTACATCTTAAATGCAGTTATATTTAATGCGTTATAGCTTTAATAAAGTTCAAATAATAAGGAAGTAGATCATGTAAATAACTACAAACTCCAAAACTGGCATTTCTCTGTGCGGTCAGTACCTCTTCTATGAGTTGCGTGAAGTGTCGCGCACGCTTAATGCAGCTAGATTATAACATGATGGCTCGCGACTTATTGAACCATAATAAATGTGTCACTGTGCATTTCTTATCGTGAAGAAAACTGGTAATCCGCAGCTTTATTAATAAGAGAGAGTTTGTTTTTTTGTGAGTTAAAGATGGATTGAAGTGAACAGAAAGGTGAGAGAGGGTAGTCTTCGCCCCATTATACACGGCAACAAAATACATTTTTGATTTGTTTTTGTTTTGGCTTGTTTTCCAATATAAATATCTAAAACTCCTTTAAAACAACGTACATTATCTTTAGCAGCTATACTGCAGAAGAAAAAAATGTCATCTGAGAATGTTGAATATAATATTAAAAATACAAATATTTTAAAATATCTAAAAATCCTTTAAAAAAAGATGCATTCACCTGAGAAGCAGCATATACGATGTTTAGACTTGCTTTTAGAGAATAGATCTTGAATATTAGTATATTTTGTCTTTACTGCACTCGCAGAAGTATAAAGGATGAAAAAATACATGTATATATAAAATACACTTCTGTATATTTAAGATGCATTCTCTTAAAGCAAGTCTAAATATCTTATATGCTGCTTCTCAAGTAAATGGATCTTGTTTTAAGGATTTTTAGACCATTTAAAATGGAAAACAAAAACACTTGATAACAATAGATTTTAGTGAATTTCTTTACTGGATTAAACTTAATAAAAATAATTTTTTCCTTTAATTCAGTGAATATCATTTAGAAGTATTTTTAAAAGATGATTTTGTCCTCTTTATTGTTAGTAAGCACATTTAATACAACCTTTTAAGTCGAGGCACAAGCTGAATAATCGGTTAAGAGCTAACGATTAATCGTTGCAATAATCGCCGAATAGTCGAATAATCGTTCTAATAATTGTTAGATTAATCGATTATCAAAATAATCATTATTTGCAGCCCTACTGTTTCCTCCCCTCATTTTTCTTTTGACTTAACATTTGAGAATATGAGCTGACTAAAACTTTTTATTTCTTTATTTTATAAACATTAGTTGAAAATCTCTTTTTTAACAGCCAGGATAGGAATGTTCTATGCAATAATATAACGGTGCTGATTGGTTTATGTATTTATGGCGCCCTATTGTGGACTAAGGAAACAACGTCAATTTAAAAATCAGCTGACTTTAAATTTTGAATATTAGTTCATATATATTCATATTTATATATTTATTTCATTTAAAAAAGTACAATACATTTTCATGGTTCAGTCAGTACTGTTTATTTTTGTAATAAAGTTCAGCACTATTTTACTTTGAGTGTTATTTTTTCATTCAATATCAATTTTAAAAACTATCGGTTGATTAATCGGTCAGTGATTAAACTTAGTTATCGGTATCGGTAAAAATCTACTATTGGTCGACCTCTAAATCTGACATCAGTAGTTTTTATTAATTATTTACAATAATATTAAACTTTTTTTTTTACTTGGCTAAAGGAGTATGTTTAATAGCATATTATCAAGTTTTACAGTGGCATAAAAATTGGTTTAGAAAATAATTAAATTTTACTGATATTGGTACCGACTACTGAGATTTTGGTATTGTGAAAACGCTAGCTGTAAATTCGCCTCAGAGCTGGTTGGTTTGCTACATGGTTTAGAACTCTTTTATGAAGGATTTTATGAAATCCTTATGGAAAAAAATGTATATGAAAAATACTTCTGGAATCATGAAGACTGAAAAGGTGGGCGGGCATTGTTGCACCCTATTCCCACCCCAGCCTCACGCCATTGGGTGCCCCAGAAGTTGACATGACGGACCGCTAAAACAAACAGCAATGTTTCAAAAGCACCACAAACAAAACCTCCGTGTTTATTGTTTTTGGGCAGTCAACCTACGAATGGCTTCCTTAGTTGTCTCTGCACATTAACTTTAAATAGGAGAAAGTATCAACATCACCATTAAAGGAATATCCAGGCATCTGTTGTATGCTGTTGATTACCACAAACAATAATTCTGAAACGTCTCCATCAGTGTGTATAAACGAACGGGACACGTGTTTACAGTAAACACACATTTATTGTCTGAGGTAATCGACAGCACAGATGAAGCACGCAGACATTAGGTTAAAATAAACCCCAGAGTACTCCTTAGCATTCCACCCTTCCCCCTAGAAGACAAGTAGAAGGAGATGGGCAACAGCTGCTCCAGAAGACGAGGTACCAACTCTTAATGACAGCCCGCCCCTCTGCCCCGGCACACCAGATCACGTCACCAAATCTGAAACACTCTTGGCGATCCGAATGACATGGGTTCGTCCGTCAGTTACAGATCTCCTCAGCTCATCCGCCAGACCCTGGTTACACTTCCTAAGCATGGTTATCCTACTAGCGTTGACAGAGTAGTTCTGTCATCATTCACTCACACTTCAGTTGTTTCAAAACTGTATGACTTTCTTCTTTGGAACACAAAATGAGGAACAACATGAGGGTGAGGAAATGATGATAGAATTGTCATTAACTAAGCCAGACCTCCAAAGATATCCTCTTTGCACCCTTCCTGTTTTCCACTTGGCTCACTCCTGCTGTGGGATGAGCACGCCGGGGCAAAGAAATGAGGGGGATGGAAACAGCTGTTTCTCATTCACAATAACACGTCAGTCAGACTCAAATGCATTCTCTCTTAAGTCGCGGCATGCCGGTGAAGAAATTACATGTTCGGGAGACATAGAACCACACCAACTACTAAACTTAATGGAGTTTAGCTCTCACTTACGTAAGCAACTTAAAGGGACAATTGTGTCATCATTTACTCACCCTCATGTTGTTATAAAAAAATAATAACAATATTTTGCATATAGAAAATGGAGCCTGTTTTTAGAGCCTTTACGGGTTTTTTTTCCTCCCCTTTTCTCCCCAATTTGGAATGCCCAATTCCCAATGCGCTCTAAGTCCTCGTGGTGGTGTAGTGACTCGCCTCAATCCGGGTTGTGGAGGACGAATCTCAGATGCCTCAGCGTCTGAGACCGTCAATCCATGCATCTTATCACGTGGCTTGTTGAGCACGTTACCGTGGAGACATAGCGTGTGTGGAGCCCCACGCTATTCCCCGCAGCATCCACGCACAACTCACCACACGCCCCACCGAGAGCGAGAACCACATTATAGCGACCACGAGGAGGTTACTCCATGTGACTCTACCCTCCCTAGCAACCGGGCCAATTTGGTTGCTTAGGAGACCTGGCTGGAGTCACTCAGCATGATTCATGAGAATCACCCGGTTTGGAACAACATAAGAGTGAAAAAAATGACAGCATTTTTGTTTTTGCGTGAACTATCCGTTTAAGAGAAGTGGAGATAAAATGAGGAGAGAAAGAAAAGTTGTAGAGAGAATGAAAAAGGGAGACAGACAGACTAACTGTTTTTTAACAGTCCGCTGGGTGTTGTGAAGTATTCCCTGGGCTCTATTATTCACATTACAAAGCACACTGACTCTCTGAAGTAAAAGTGTCCTCGCGGGCAGCCTGTGCTCTCCTTTCTCTCTTTCTCCTTCTCTTCATTTCCTCCCTCCATCTCTCACTCCTGGTGCTCCTTGGCATTCAGGGAACAAAGGTGGCGTAAATAAGACCTTTCCCTCCACATGGGACTAAAACCTCTCTGCTCACTCAGTGAGTGATGTCTGTGAAGACAGCTGACTTCTGACTGCTGAAATCCACAGAGACTGAAATCCACTAACGATCTTATGAGCCCCCGTCTAGAAGAAAGGCAGAACGTGGAGGAAGGGAGAGAAAGAAAGAGAGGCAGAAGCTTATAAGTGGCTACAGCCACATTTACACAGTCAACTGTTCTCCCAGATCTTGTTGAATGCATGTAAACAGCAAAAACACATGAGATCTGGGGGGTTTTACGCAATCAATTTAAGCAACTTTCAAATATGATTCTGAATCCAATTCGTATCTGATATCCTTTCATCTAGTGTGAGTGTGTGTGACCAATTAATATGCATTTGTTTACTGCTATTTTAGACATCTGCGTGTCAAATTGCCTATTAAAGTGATTCTTAATCACAGTCACGCAGCCCATTTTATTTAGCTATGAGCTGTATGGAAAGCCAAACTCCAAAAGTGGGACGTAAATGCACTACTCAACCAAAATGCACAGACAGGTTTCGACAAAATTTCAGTGAATTAAGTCTTGCAGTTTTATGCAACCTAAAGAACAGAATATAACACAACTGATGTTGTAGGGGTCATTTTTATTTATTTGTAAATAATTTTTATTTTCTCCCCGATTTGGAATGCCCAATTCCCAATGCGCTCTAAGTCCTCGTGGTGGTGAAGTGACTCACCTCAATCCGGGTGGCAGAGGACGAATCTCAGTCGCCTCTGCGTCTGAGACCATCAATCCGTGCATCTTATCACGTGGCTTGTTGAGCACGTTACCACAGAAACATAGCGCGTGTGGAGGCTTCATGCTATTCTCCGCGGCATCCACACACAACTCACCACATGCCCCACTGAGAGCGAGAACCACATTATAGCGACCACGAGGAGGTTAACCCAACATGATTCTCTACCCTCCCTAGCAACCGAGCCAATTTGGTTGCTTAGGAGACCCGGCTGGAGTCACTCAGCACGCCCTGGATTCGAACTTGCGACTCCAGGTGTGGTAGTCAGCGTCTTTACTTAATGAGCTACCCAGGCCCCCGTGTTGTAGGGGTCATTGACAAATTGGTAAAAATTTGAAATCTTTTATAGATCTAGTTTAAAACATATGTCAAGTTCGTAGAAATGTAATCTTTGTGTCAATGTTGGTGTCATACCAGGGCTTCAGACTGCAACTAAATGGTCGCATTTTGCCGCG
Organism: Myxocyprinus asiaticus; assembly: GCF_019703515.2. Taxonomy (NCBI): domain Eukaryota; kingdom Metazoa; phylum Chordata; class Actinopteri; order Cypriniformes; family Catostomidae; genus Myxocyprinus; species Myxocyprinus asiaticus. Next base: position 2,734,266 of record NC_059380.1, on the reverse strand, counting down.
ACTCAGCGCAGAGCACATGTAATCACACGTGGACCAGTCTCGAGCTCTCAGCCGTGCAGATCATCATAGACTGCGTTCCAATCAGCATAAATCACCCTCTGAAGGGCATTTTGAAGTGAGAACAATCATGATAGTCATGCTGTAAGATCGCTTCAAAAAGAATTTCCAATAAAAATGACTACCGTTATTACCGTCTTACTCTCCGGGCGGTTACACCAATTAGACATTTTTTAAGCCCCAAGAAATATCAAAATGACTTTGGAACTCAGAAATTTAAAACACTGAAATACTCACATTACAGGTGTATTCAAGTAATTATGTCATGTGAATTGCATTTTGGATGTATTTTTTAATAACTTAATTGATCAGGACAAAAAAAAATGGGAGTCACTTCATAGACCCATAGATAGTCAACAAGTGTTGGGAAACAAAACCTGTATAGATGCCTCAAGCAGACATGCATTAAAAAGGGAAATTCAAGTTATTACAGGTGTGTATTTGTACATGTTCATTGAGTGAGACTACTGTGTGTGCACACGATTAAGTTGTGTAGAAAAATCCATTGGGTGTATTTAGACAGATGACAGTCTTATATTTACATGGGTAATCACATAGGGCAACCTAACAGACCCAGAGACCTCCAATATTAAAAAGCTAGATTTTCGGGGCCTGGGTAGCTCAGCGAGTAAAGACGCTGTGCAGAGTGACTCCAGCCAAGTCTCCTAAGCAACCAAATTGGCCCGGTTGCCAGGGAGGGTAGAGTCACATGGGGTAACCTCCTCGTGGCCGCTATAATGTGGTTCTCGCTCTCGGTGGGGCGCGTGGTGAGTTGTGCGTGGATGCCGCGGAGGATAGTGTGAAGCCTCCACACGCACTATGTCTCCGTGGTTTACTTCACCTTCACCTGGAGCTTTTATTTTGACACTGAAAATGCAGTGTGTAGTTTACAATGTTCCTCATCTGGTAAAACACTGTCATCACCTCCTTTACTGTTATACTGTGCCGCTTTTGTAGATGTGTATAATAACTTGTAGCAATTACAACCTGGTCTCATAGTGAAAACGTGACTCTATGAAAATTTTGCAAAACTTGTTATACATGTCTCCAGGAACAATTCCCTGCAGTTTTCAGGTGAAATGAACACTAAAGGTGCTACAACAACTGTGTATTTTATTCCCTTTTACTCAAATCATGACTTTAATGGCTGATTATAAATTTATAAATATTAATTTTTCTCTCTATTACTCCAACCCTGCTATTTTATGATATCAACACACTTTTACTCAAACATCTTTTGAAAAAAAATACATTTTAATGCTTGTATTACAGACCCACCTACATATAATCACTTATTCCAACATGAATAGCTTGTGCGGTGGCTCACCTGATAGGGTGTTGGACTTGGAGTCTGAGGACTGCAGTTCAAGTCCAGCCATGAACTCGTGATACGATAAAGTCATAGAAGCGGCACAAAATGAGGTGGTTGCTTTGATAAGGTAAGGCTGTCTTTTTTAAACATCTCATTTATATTTTAAAACACTATTGGTTAGGTTTAGGCAAACGTTTTATAATAGGGAGGTATGTTTAAAAAAAAACTATTTCTCAAATTCACCTTAAAACCGCGTCTGAATACGACACCATTACACTTGCTTTTGGCGCCCCCAGCTGGACATTTCATTGGATAACTGCAGCCAAACGTGTTATACAGCACGTAAATTTTTAATTGCAAAAATGTTGTCATGCTCACGTAAATATGAGACCAGGCTGAGCGATTACTAATGTTTGGAATTGCACAAGTGCTTGAACATGCAGTGCTGTTCTTTCACAATGCACAACTGCTCAAAAAGCGTTAAAAACATGAGCCCGTGCACAGAACAGCGCTTCACCCGATTATTCTGAAGCACTCAAAGACTATGTTGATCTGTCTACAATCGCAGTTTAATAATCTCATATGACCATTATGCAATTTAAATGTTATTTTATTTGATTGTGCAGCCCTCAAGGATCGTGACATTTATCTAGGGTTAAGTTTATACGTTCTTTAATAAACTTAATGGCCAAATAAAAAGCACATTAAAATCACTGCGATATTCGCAATATTGCTTAATTTTATTTAGTCTGCAAAATGATCACGATTATAGCATGACTATTCGATATATCACCTAGCCCTTTGTGCACCTTAATATGTGATTTCAAGACATCATATTTATTGATGGAACACATGGATTTATCCACCAAAATGCTGAAAATTTACTCTTAAAATATAATTTGTAAAAATCATATTTTTGCGAATGCACATTAGCTGAGACAGAATTTCTTTCATATACTGTATACATGCATATGTGAATCGCAATCGAATCAGGAAATCTGTATCAATACCCTGCCCTAATCATGTTAGTTAAGAACATTAATTAGCATTAATTAACAACAGTATATAATGCTTAACAACTCATTAGTTAATGTTCATTAAAATAGTTAGAAATGTCATGAAAATGTTATATATCTTATATGCCTTCCACAGACCCCCTGGAGTTCCTATAAGGACCCCTGAAAGAAAAGCCCTGGATATAAGGGATGTTTGAAGATAGACTAAGGAGAATGATGTCTAAGAATGTATATGTGTGTGTGGGGGTGGGGTGGGGGGGGGCTCCAGTGAGCTGAAGCAGCACTCCGGCAGCTGAGTCAGGAGAAGGCATTAGACTCAAGTAAACACACACATTCACACCAAAACACACAAAAGCACAGCACACATGGAACGGCACAATACAGCAGTGCCTTGAAGCGAAACCTCTCACCGGGTTATTAAATCCAATACCCCTCCCTTTCACCTCATCCTCCTTCTGAGTTCATGAAACAATACACGGCCCTTTCAAATATCTTTAAAAATGCTCATTAACTAAATAAAACAGGCCGAACTGGCTGAACCAAACTGATTGGCTGCCAGCTCGGCAGCTCATTAGCGTGTGAAAACCGCACATTCGGGCACATTAAAGCCGTGTCTAACTATTCTCAGCTCAATCTCCATCTCACAACAAGATCTGCTACAAAGTCCAATTAACCTTGAATAGAACAGGTCACCAACCAACTAATCAGTCTCAATGTAACCGGACAATTACACACTCTTCTGTGCAACTTTGTCTCATTTCACTCGCTTTTGGCGCCCCCTGCTGGACATTTCAATGGGAAACTGCAGAAAAACCATTTACTTTTCATTTCATTTAGCAAAAATGTTGCCACAGTCACGTAATGTTCATGAGATCAGGCTGCTTCCGTGACACATCTGGCTCGTAAAAATCTCATTATGCCCATGACGAAAGATTTTTTTTTATAGTGATAATTACTTGATTGAATCACAGTCGAGTGAATTGATGGAAGTCAATGAGACCATGAAGAACAAGTCAAATGCTGAACATGCAAAAGGTCACAAAAACACTTGCCCTTTTATGCTGATGTGAGATCAGTACTACGGTATTTTATGTAAACAAGGACATGTGAAGAGAATCTGAGCCTGTATCAGTAAACATGTTCCGGCAGGTTTCTAATAATACAGCCAGGTTTACCTGTAACTTGAAGATCACAGAGAATTATGACCCTGAATCCTTGAATGCATTGAGCAGCAGAGAAGAGACCTCAAATTCTACTAAACTAATCTTGCAATACCAGATCAGCATTTAGGCTATTACTTCTTAAAATGAGAAAATAAAACCTAACAACAGTAAATCTTTCCATAATGGATGTACTGTATATATATGGATGTATTTGACAGATTACATTTTTTTTTTTTTATCTGTTGTTTATCAGAGACAGCAGACAAAGCATGGCAAATCTGCACTTTTTTGAACATCTGTCACCATTTACACATTTTGAACTGCTCAGCCGGAACGATCCGCAAACTGAAGCTCCTAATCTGGTGAGTTTTGAGGCCTTAGCTGTCTGTAAACGGATCCAGTGAGGTCTTTGATCACCCGCAACACTTTCCGACAAACACAGCGCTGTTATGTTTATCGTGAGCGGTGACGGAAGCGTCTGGAGGCTGCACCTGCGTCTCAAGGCAACACGTGTTTTCTCCTCATCTTTTTTAATTGCTGACAGCCATTTCCTGCCACTATAATCACACTCATAATTTCCTGCACAAATGCCTCTAATTTCCCAGGTCATAGGGGCTGCTAGAAAATGATAAAAACCTAGCATCTTATTTCAGTGGTCTATGAAGGTGGAGAAGAACTGACAAGATAAAAACAATACTTAATGCCAAATTAAAGCACAATTAATTGTGTATATTTTTATTTTAAATAACGCAATTGCTCAATGTTAATTTCATAAGGAAATTCCCAACCTTTGGAGCAATTCATGCTTGAAATACCTGTTCAATATACAATTAAAGGAATATTCCAGGTTCAATACAAGTTGAGCTCAATCAACAGCATTTGTTAGGTGATGTTGATTACCACAAAAAACTATTGACTCATCCCCCCTTTTCTTAAAAAAAAAAAAAAAAAAGAAAAAATCTGGGTTACAGTGAGGCACTTACAATGGACGTGAATGGAGCCAATCTGTAACATTAAAATATTCACTGCTTCAAAAGTACAGACACAATACATAAACAATATGCACGTTAACATGATTTTAGTATGATAAAAATCAATTACTAACCTTTTCTGTGTAGTTGCAATTTAACCACTTCATTGCCATAAGGGATGTGCAAAACGACATCATTTCAAAAACGACTAGTTGGTGGGTTATGTAAATAGCCTAGATATTTCACAGACAAAAACGGCTTAATCATCCATGCATCTACATTTATTCAGAAACAAAAGCTACAGGTTAGGAAGGAGACGTGAGCGAAGCCTGTTGACTCCTGCCGCAGAAAACTCTCTCCGCTGGGAAAGACGTGAGCTATGCACGAGAGATTAGGATATCGACTCTCATTCACCTTCCACCATTGGAGAGGGTTCTGGTCCAGGTCCGTGCAGTGATCTTTGTCATATCTCCAGCTCTGTAGGTCTGCTAAGCATTTTTGAGTAGCATTACTCACCAAAAAAAAAAAAAAAAAAAAAAAAAAAATCAAAAACACTGCAATTGAAGACCGTTATTGACAAAAGATCATAAAAATGACGATTTAAACAACTTTACAGCTCAAATATTACATGAGTTTTAACTCGTTTTCATTGGTCGAACTATCAGATAGTCCCATCACAAACTCATGCCACTGGTTGAGCCAGTGTAGTTGTATCGGGCTGAACGGGTCGCTCAAAATAAACTGATAAATGTTGAAAGTGCAACAGAGCTGCAATGTTTACACTTTTTGGGGAAATCAACCTACGAATGCTCTACTTATAATTGTTTCTGCATTAGAAACATCTGAACATTAAAAAAATGAGCTTTAACTCATCTTCTATAATGTAATGTCTTTGAAATAATTTTAGTGATTTATTAGGATTAACTTCGTTAATTAACCGTGATATCATACAATTCATTTAATTAAAATTTTTAATCACTTGACAGCCTTAGAAAAATGAGAGAACCGGTCTATAATGTCATCAGTCAAATTCCCTTAGGCTTCCTACTGAGACATCACTTTCGCTACAGAGGAAAGGAGGAATGCTGGGAGCGACGCTAATCCTCTTCTCTTATCTGGCCTTCAGCAATGGAGGACAGCAGGTCAAACATCTCCCCCAACACAAAAAGCCCCACTGAATCAACACATTGTCTGAGGTGTGGCCTTTGCATTCAGAGGTCTTGCACAACAGTAACCACAGGTCATTAGATCCTGAACCATCAAGCCTTCTTGAGATTATCCCTTTGTCTGGTCATGTTCATCTCGTAATGGTGTAAGAGATTAATTTGCACATTCTGGAGAATAATCTGGCCATACCTTATGTTACATGGGTCAATGGTGAGCATCTTGGTGCATGTACAAAAAAAGCAATAAGCCACAAGAGGCGGAGTGCCTAAAACCCCTTTCACCATTGTAAAATTACTGTAATGCATGGCCTCAATCGGCTTATTGACTTTATAAAATGACACCAATGTTGTTCAGTAGTCTATATTATTTGCGGTTTTATGTAAGCTCTTACACAACTGCTTTGGACCGATGCATTTTTAAATACTGATTTACTTTGATTAAAGTGCTTTGAAAGTGCTGTTTGGCGGTCTCTTCCAAGGCAGCAAAAGGTTAAACCTTTGTGTCACCCGAACAAATAAGTAGGGATTAAAGATGACCTTGCTGGCATTGTTCTCTTTGATTGACACATATGCAACAGTCACATCCCAAACCAACATGGACACATCCGTTGATGGGTCCAGATCAATATGGCAGCACAATAGGAAACCCTGGGGGCAGGGGCACCTTGACCCAGCGAATAAACATGTCCATCTGTCCCAGTTGAAGTGACCAGAAAATATTCAAAAGAAGATTCAGCATCAGTCCCACCTCAGGAATGGCCTTCACCACCACACCCCATGGCAAGAAAGAGGTATGAACATCAGCAGAAGTCAGAGGATCAATGGCAGTTCCTTTGTTAATATAGGAATAGTTAAAGTTTTATTTTAAAAGGACCCAACAGTTATCCATTGTTTAGCCAAACAAAATCTGACAAATAGACAAAGAACTGTCTACTAAACGTCTTTAATGAGGAAATAAACTACAATCCTATAGTAAAGAGCGTAACTGATTAGACAATCAAATTAAAAATGATGGAAATATTTAAAACAAACTATTGATTTTAGTTTGTTGATTATAAGTACAGAAACAACATATTTAAATCTGACTGCAAAGTATTCAGATATATACAAAGAAATAAGTAGCTTGAGCATGTAGTGAGACCAACTCGACTGCATCGTTCACAGGAAGTGGGCGGTCACCGCAGAGCTCCTTTGCTGTGGTTTGTTTGCAGTGATTCACTGATTGGTGTATATCTTTCTTCAGGATTCATCAGTAGTGTAGTTCTTCACCAGGAACTTCTCTATTAAACATGATTTTTTGTTTTTTTTTTAATAACATGGACTGATGGCTTCAACAGAAGCATATACCATCGATTACAACCTCGGAGCTCAAGGTAGGTCTGTCTTTTAAGGTTTATCAATTAGCGTTAAAAATTGGAGAAACAAATTCGATTTTTACTTCCGGAACCCGACTGTTGCGTTCTATTGGTTGAGCCCAAACAGAGCAATGATTTGAAAGTGCCACAGTGTTTATAATCAATAGGAAGTCTACCTATGAATGTCTTAATTGTAGTTGTCAGTACACATTAAATTGGAAAAAAATGCCACACTTGACCTTTAAGTCAGACAAATATGGTAAAAAACAAAAAGGTGGATAGGCTGGAAAGAGTCCAGTTGTTATCTTCAGAGACAAAATAGTTATGATTTATTAAAAAAGGCTATGAGGGTTTGCTGTGCATGCACAATAATGGCAGCACAGTCACAACAAACAACAGCTGTTTCTGCTGCAAATAGCCTCACTGATAATGACCAACATATATAACTTACATCTAGCAGTGTCATACCAGATCTCTACGGTATATATTTAGTAACCTCATGGGAGATGGAGCAATATAGCAGGGCAGGCGGTAGCCATAACATAGGACTTCTGAAACAGACAGTAAATTGTACTACAGATTGGAGATCTTCCACACCAATAGGGTTGGGAACCCTATTGTTCTTGTTCAGAACCAGTTCCATTCTTTAAAAAATACCGGAATCGTATGAACTTTGTGACTTTTGGTTCCATTAACGGTTTTCCTGCGTGAAATTTTCCACCAACGCGGCTGGAACACCGTCTTGAAATACTCTGACTTTACTTGGCTCTTTTGAATCTACAGCGCAAAACATATGCGCTTCCGGTACAGTTTGTTTCCTTAAAGAATCATTGTAATGAGCCAGTTCTTTTGAATCTACAGTGCAAAACATCCAGTGCTTCCATTCATAGTCCAGTATACAAGTAATCTTATACTGATGTGCAAGTTATAAATGCCCAACTCAAAATTAAATAAGTACTGTTGAAATCTCACAAGCCTGAAGTACAACTTTAGGCTACAAAACACAGTCTAAACTGTCTCTGGAACGGTTACTGTTTATTTAATGATGACCTGTGAGACTTAAATCAAGCAGTGCAGTCACTGACTGGTTGTTCATATGACAATGTATAATTAAAGATGCATGAGAGTTGTTGTAATAAGTGGAATTTTATAAAACAATAAATTAATCAATGAAATATGCCATTACATTTCTTGTTGGTTTAGATTTGTTTACAGTATAGTTAGGATCTATTATTGGATTGTAATTATGTCTATAAAAAGTCTGCAAACATACCTTTTACAAGAACTGTATAGATTTGATTTCTGATTGGTTATACTTGCTCTGTAGAAATCTGAAATGATCTCATTATTTGGTAACATACAGCAGAGGTTAGTAAATACAATAAGAATTGCATTCCTCATCTCCAAATAATTATTTTTAAAAAAAGGTGCTAAAAGAATGAATGGAATCGTTACTAGAACCGTTAAGGAACCGGAATTGTTAAGAGGAATTGGAATCGTAAAATTCCTTACAATTCCCATCCCTATGCACCAATGCAGCCCAATGACAAAGGCCTTAAAACTGTGTATTTAGAAGCAATTAGAGCAAAAGACGCCAACATGAGGAGACCTCAGGATTACATGAAATTAATCGTCCTTGCACATGCATGAATAACAAACGGCCCCGCAAACAAACAGACTGCCATGGGAATTACACATCCATCTCTGGCATGGAGGAAATGTAGGGCAAAAATAATAAGCTTTCCACTCTGCTTGCATTGTGGAGGAGGTGGCGCTGTCTAGCGTACAGTGCACTTAATCACTGCATAAATGGATGAAGCTAATGAGCAAAAACAATGATGTAAAACAAAAGAGACAGTTGTGCCATGCTTCGCCTTGCATTAAACGATCTACTGCGAATCTCTGTCGTCCATCAAACAGGAAAAGATAACATATATTGCATTGAGGACTATCCAGTTGGAGTCAACTGCATGGAGAAGTCAAGACAGGCTTATGACATGGTGATTCACGGCTGCTGAAGGGTAAACATTGCAAAACAAAGACTCCACAGATACCAAGCCATAACTCCTGGTTTTTAAATCGCTTTCTTCGCTCCGGGACACGCCTCCATGACAACCAAAACAGGTACAACACAGCCACTGTTTCTCTCAACACTTGGCAGGAGCTGTTAACCTTATGCAAGGCCTTATTGTGCTCATTAATCATTTTTTCAGGTCCATGTCAATCATCTGATTAGTCATACCAATGTTTCTCCAGGTGGAAAGCGAGGAACGCAAGAACCAATTACGGAGGTGACATTCCTCTAATTTTCACCCTCAAGGCTTCTCTGGCAATCCCCTCAGTTCTTTATGAAATAAAAAATATCTAATTGTGAAAGTGCTTTGCTCAGTCTGCCACTGTAAATGAAAGGCTCAAGATTTGATCTTTGCATGCACACAAAGGGCCAAAGAGAGGTCTTTGAACACTTCACATAGATTGGCCTCTGCACATCTGAAGACCCTCTTTGTGACTGAAACCTCCAAAGAGTCCACTTAGCAAACACGAAAGAGTCATATCAGTCCCACTGAGAACAGACATTTGCTTCAAAGCGAGAGAGAGAAGCCAGAAGGAGAAGGCCCTCTGTGCATCAGCCAGCCTCCGAAAATCGTCCCTCTCACAATAAGTGGAGATGTTTGAATGAGAATCAGTTCAGCCAAAGTGGAACTGTGGAAACCTATCTGGTGATATTTCAATCCCTGTCCCCATGCTGTGCTACAACTCGAAACAAAGGCGCACAGAACAACCCGAAGCAGACGGCGCACTCCAGTGCTCTAGTTTTTTGTAGCATTTGCCATTTAAAATATTGAGCAGCTTGTCATCCAGGGTTACACTTATGTAGCAGGTGGAAGAAAAGAGGGACAATCCCAAAGGATGGGGGGGAATGTACAAGCCTGACCAAATCTGCTCTTAGACAGGGTTCGAAGTGAAACTACAGTTAATCAAGAAAAGGCATTTGGTGGGGGTGAGACCCAACTGGATGGATGGGAATGAGTGTTACAGTGTCAGGTGTAGAGGCAGATGGCTCCATGCATCTGATGCCAGCAGCCTTGTTTGCTTTCCCATGGGCCTGTGCACTAGGCAAAAAAGAGGGTCCAAGATGGCTGGGTTATTATGCGAGGCTGGAGCTGTGAGCTATTCAATATCATATAAAGATATTAATATATCAAGTAGATAACTCATTGAAGGCAATAAGATGTAATGTGAAGCAAATCAAATTGCAGAAGGTTTGCAGGACTCCATACTACATACAATCACTACAGAGCCACTGGCTCCTAAAATTAAACATTTAAGAGCCAAATGGCTGTTTTTAGTTAAAAAAAACAAAACAAGCCAAATTACAGAATTGCTCAATTCTCTACTGTCAGTTCAAAACAGATTCATGAATCTTTTCAGCTGATTCATCAATAAAGATCTGGTTCAAAAGAGTCATGATTCGAACATCATGGCAGGCACTGTGTTTGTTGTTGTGTGCAGCGAGCTGATAAACAGTAAGGGTGAAATGTGCGGAAGACACTCTGGTGCACGCTCTAATTTAGTTGTCGACTGTTATGGGTTTTGTAATGGACGATGCTGATGCCAATATCCAGAGAGTAGGGTGGCAGATAGACTGATATGAGGCCTAACATACACAATGGCACGTAACAGCAAGATGAACTGTGATTGGTCACGTACATGTCTCAGACAGCTCCTTTACATGCTTGCGGGCCATTCTTGGCGCCCTCGCGGCTTGAGAAACTAATCAGCCTAACTGGAAAACATATCGGCCGATGCGATAATTTAAAAAATCTGAATATCGGCCGATCCATCGGTCGACCAATAGCTACTCTAAATATGCAATTCAATATTTCACAAGATGATAGCTGACAAAACTGCATATGTACTCAACAATCGCCAATGGGGACTAGCCTACATTTTAAATTATTGTCACAATTAATTATTTTGGCTGCATTTGCAACCATTTTTGTCACAGTCTGAAGCCTTGTCCAGGACTTAGCCTAGTCTTTATCATAATTTGGTAATAATGATTATGAAGTATTAAGGTCTTTAACCAGCCAAGGTTTCAATACAAGCTTTACCTTTCTCCAAATTGCTGCTTCATTTTGCCAGTACTCGTACACAAATGGCAGGCAGTTCTCGTTGCTTCCATGTCAGCGATCTACACTTCTACACTTCTTTCTGACTGACTTTTAAGTTCAGACACCATGTGATAACACACATAGTTCATGCCTCATAGCAAACCACAAAACGAAACAATATAATATAAGAATCAAAAGAAAACAAACATAATAAGCCTGCTTTTCTGGTTTACCAGACAAAATGTCTGAGATTCAGCAATTCAGGGTGCCAGGTTATTCTGCTAGAAACATCAGCAAAGGCAGAAGTGAGAACAGCAGTCTGAGTTGATGTCAGCTCTTTAAGGCTGTCTACCACAATAAGGATAAAATGGTCTATTCTATATCGACCTGAAAACCGAATCCGTAAACCTCCAGGCTGGGGAAGTGTCATACGAAGACACTCCATTGTGTTGACACCTTCAAAAGAGCCATGAAAGGGAATGGGAAGAGAAACAAAATAGCCAGGAACCCCATGGCCAACTAAAAAAAAAACTTTTCTTGTAACAGAGGAAAGGGTATCTCAAGTGTCATACTGTCGAGCATTTATTGGGACAACCGAATGAAAATCACATACTGTAGCTCAAAAAGAATAGATCATTTGAATGTCATATGGAAAGCACTAATGTTGTAAACAAATGTTGCCTTAAGAGTCCTAGCAATGTGGTCACCTGGGTAGAAGGGACTTTTGGAAGATTTTAACACTGACATTGGCAGTTGGCATCCACCAACTAAATAGATGGTAGACTAATTAAAACCAATTAGAACATTTGTCTTAACAAGAGGATTGCACGTCATTGAATTGGAAGAGCCAAGAATGGTGGAAGAAAGGTGGAACTAGGTGACATCATGTTTTCTTTCTCACAAAGGCACATGAGCAAACACACATTAAAAATGAAGTACCCAATGTCACTCTCAGCCAAACTGAAGTACTGTTGATGGAGTGGTGCGGTGATCCTTTCCTGTTCCCATGCAGGGAAGCTGAGATAGGTCTGGCTATTGATTGCTTGGGCAACAGATGGCCATAGATAATCCTTGTCTGTGTCCATGCATTCTCCTGATGCTATCCATTGGTAAAAAATAATATCTTTCCCTCTTCACACTCTGTGCATTACTACCAGCTAGGGCTGGGCGATACATCGAATACCCATGATATAATTGCGATGATTTTGCTGACGATAAAACATTCAACAGTATCATGAATATCGCAGGGGCGGGGCTCATGGGCTAGTGTTTGTGAAGTACTGCAGGTTTAAGCATTTGCGCAATTTCAATCATTAGTAACCGCTATAAAGTTATTATACAAATCTACAGACGCGGGACAGTAAAGGAGATTTTGACAGTGGTTCACAAGATGTGAAACTCATAACTGTCAAACAATTTTATACAAGTGAAGCTCTGTCAACAGAATGTATGGCATAATGCTAATTGCCACAAAAATAATATAGACTTCTGCCTCGTCTATATAAAATAAAATGGCAGTAAAAGTAAGGCACTTACAATGGAAGTGGATAGCCAATCCATAAACATTAAAATACACCCCGTTTCAAAAGTATAACCACAAGATGTAAACATTAAACAAGTTAACATGATTTCAGTGTGATAAAATCATGCAATAACCTTATCAGTTTATATGTGCTGTATCCTCGAGACAGGATATTCAATGAAAAAAACAAATGTAAGATGGCACTTAATTTGATAAATTGGGAATTTATTGGATCGTAAAGTCAGACTTGTTTTTTCCCCTTGTGCACCACTGAATCATTCAAAATAAGACCAGAAATATGTTTTAGTAGCCTATATGGGTGCATTTCCACCAGCAATGATTTCAAACACTTTCCACACAGTTCTGTTTGCAAAAGTCAGAATCTTGGATAGATGTGACTATTTTAGGGAATTTTAGGAGTTTACAGACGGGTAAAGAGATTAGGAACTAGAGCATCTGATCTGAGTCTCAAGATAATGAAATACTTCCTTTCCGAGAGAAGCAAAAGGCAAACTCTTTCAGAAAGAGGTCACACCTAGGGCAGGGGTTGTTTAGTCTTCGAATTAAGCCATTTGGTGCTTGTTTCCTGAGGTGTTCTCAACTCCTGACCTTGAGCTGGTAAACTTGAAACACATCCGAATTTATTTCCTGTCCATTATCTATGAATTATGTAAACTATGGACATAATCTGCCCCAACTGGGCAGGATTCGGGCTCTCGACCACGCTCTGATTTTCCCTAGGGAAGCAGAGATGCACAGAGGAAACTCTTACTGAGGAGTCCACCCGTACAGAGAGACACGGAAACATACACAGTCATATGCACTAGACAATTATGACCCGCATACTTGCCTATATGAACAATGAAAAACAAAGAAGACAATGGGGAGGGGGTCTTCAAATTTGAATGCCAGGGTCAATGGGGTGTGCCAAGAATAAGATAACTCAATCGTGGGGTAGCTCAAAAACTCAGCTGCGTCTAATATGATTTCCCTCAATTACGTTGCATTAGACAACTTGAAAAACATCTGCTGATCTTTCTCTAAGATCTCCAGGTTCGTCCAAGGCCTGAGGGACGAGACCAGAGAGTCTTGAAGAAAAGACCGGAGGCTTAATTAGCCTGACCGCACTACGTCCGGACAACAGAAAAGTCCCACAGGATTAACACAAGGAGTCCCTCAGTGCTGACAGGTGCCTGCCATAACACAAACAATTCACCCTCAGGCCTGTTTTTTGTCAGGGGTGGCGACACAAAGGCCATTGATTTGAACCCTGTGAACACGTGGAAAGTGTTTTTGACGGGTTCCCTGCTGTCAGATATTTGGGGTGTTTGACTTCTAATCCACCCTGAGGGTGTTTCAAACGACCACACATAGCTGTAGGACTATTCATCCAGTGGTTTAAAGCAGAACATCACCAAATAAATGACAATTCGAATGAGAATACGAACATTTAACTAAAACAGCACAACATTTCTTTTGCTGAAACTGAGAGGACATCGATGTGTTTCTTGGTTGGCTCTGAGCTTGGCTCTCCAGAGATGTGTTTCTGACTAAATTTAGCTGGGCTGAACATAATTACATTGGAATTTTGATCATTAAATTAACAATAAAATATTAGGCATCTCATTAAATGAGCATTTAGGGCCATCTGCACCTCATCTTATATGCAATTTGGGGCGGATATCTTTAGTCTTCATTTGATGAATATATTACATTTACATGACACTCAGTTTCTAACAGATGAGAACAAAGTATTTGCCTGAATTTGAATAATGGATGCGCCTGAAACAAAGACAGTGGGAGCTACAAAAGGTTTCAGGCTGCAACCCAGATAGCACACGTACATCTCCGAGATGTCTGTTTTAGAGCTTTTCATCTGGAAAGCACTATGGACCGGTTTTTGGAACGCAAACATTTTTGCTTACACATTTGCTCCAACATCCAAAGATAAATGGCACAATTACGTTTCCACAACTTTCCAAATGAAGAGGATAAATAGGGAGCTGTGGATTAAGACATTCAGAAGTGAGAAGATGGCAAATTTACAGTCACTCTCTCAGCAGCTGTGTAAGAAATAGGGGTGGGTAAAAATATTAATCTTCCGATGCATCGCGATCTTCATTTGAACGATCTCGATAGCGATTCTTAAATCCCAAGATCAATATTTTACTCTATGCAACTAAAAATGAATATATTTGGCAACTGGCTGGTAAATGTTCATATTTCAATCATGAGTAATTGTGTAGTATAGTGGTGGACTATTCAGCAGCGAGATCCTTTCACTGCATGTTGTTCCGTGTAATGTGTGTCCAAAGACGAGATCCACGCAACCCATTTGTCATTTAATAATGTCTCTTTTAATATCCTTTCTATTCTTTATAGTCAATTGTTGATCAAAAAAAGACAAGAAAAAAACATTTAATTCTAATCAGGCATAGCTGAGATGATGTAATAAAATGCGCTCATTTACAGACAGAAATGTGTTTTGTTAAAGAGACAGTACCTGTTTTAGCACATGTTCAACAAATCAATGTAATTACAAGTAAATAGTACAAATTCTGAAATTAAACAATAAACAAGTAACAAAAAATTATATAGTTAATATAATATCTTATTTCTTGATAAAATGCATGGATTTGTCTGTTTTTAAAAAGCCACAAGGTGACCAAAATGATGAAGAACGAATAAAATATAATGAGTAAAATTTATATTTTCGTAATAGTTAGAAAATCACCTGTATAATTAACAGAATTAGCTGGAAGAGAATTTCTCTCATATGCAAGCAAAAGGGACATTGTAACTGAAATACACCCATATGAATCAATTTTGAAATTGAAAGCTTGTGAATCTGTACCGAATCGAGAAATCTGTATCAATACCCAAACCTATGAAAACAGTCTGTGAAAAGGGTCCATTTAATTTACAACAACTGCTAAACACCTTAAAAATATCAGATTTACAAACATTCTAAATCAAAAACATCCAAAAGCCTCTGCTGAACGTCTTATTGACATCCGAGAGAAAACGTCTAATATATACGTTTAGCGTTTGCGCAAATAACGTAAAAAATAATACGTCTTCCAGATGTATCCACACACATCAAATAGACTTCTTGGTCTAATTTGGGCATCAAAACTCCAAACTGGGTAGACTGCCAAGACGATCGAAGCAACAGCTGGCTGCCAAGGTTACAGATCAAGGAACAGCACAAAAACTATTTTCTCTTTGAAAGCGTTACAAATGAAACGATACTAATCAATTTCGGACCGTGGCAGGGTTTTCAACTCCGCTGAGTAATGAGTCATTTCGGATAACCTGTTTTAGTATGAAGACCTGTGACAGGTTGAGCTTTCACGCTATAAGATTGAAGATAATCTGACTTTATAATGGAAAATTCTCTTAATGAAATGGCACTGTCTACGGCTCCGTGGAGTTCACATTTAAGCAAAAAGTTTCTTTCGGACCAAGTTTAAATAAAAAGGAAAGAATCATCTGTTTGCCATCTTACCTCGCCAGAGATGAGAAGAGCATCCCGTTGTAAGCGAAAAACGATATAATAAACCGACTCCTTGTGTCAAAACACACGTATTCCCAAAGAGACGCGCCTTTCAGGAGCAACAACTCAACACAGATCTCTGAACACAGCGAGCGCATGACTGACAGCTCCAGCGAGACAAGCCACGCCCCTCCTAGACGCTGATTCGCCGCGGCGCAGACAGATCCCCGCCTACAATGACGAACCCGTATAATTTGCTCTCTGCACTGTCAATCTTTTCCTTTAACGCCACGGACATCATGATGGTGCTGTTTTGGGACAATTTTGCGTAATTTGTTTTTTTTTAAATATGTCATCTTGGACTTACACTGGCACCCAGGGGCATGGATGCAGAATCATTCAAAGTCAAACACAATAGTTTTCCGTTGCGGATGCTATTGTAGAGATTCACTATTCACAATAACACGGCGGCTACTGATGTTAACCCTTGTGCGTCAATAAAAAAAGTTACTCAGAGGTCCTTAGAAGAGCAAAAATGTCCGCGTCAAAAAACTGCCATAATAATATTATATATTAATATTATTTTCCACTTTCAGTGAGTTAATTTTTTTAACCAACATCAGTCCTGATCATAACTACCAAATATTCATTAATTTTCAGGATATTAACCCTTTAAATGCCAGTTTGTTTACATAATGCCACTGTTGTTTTTTTAATAAAAAAATAAATAAAATAAATAAAAATAATTATTTTCCATATTCTGAATGCTAAGGGGAATTTCTTTCTATTATTATTATTATTTTTATTATATTTTTATTATTATTATTTTCACAGTCTGGGATATATCAATGATCAGCAACAACATTGATTTCGATGCATTATTATTTTTTGTGCAGTGTCAGATTTAAAAAAAAACAAAAAAAAAAAACCTCACACTCAGGACCTTAGAGGACAAAATGTCCACGTCAAAAAACTGCCATAAAAATATTATATATTAATATTATTTTCCACTTTCACTGACTTTTTTAACCAACATCAGTCCTGATCATAATTTACCAAATATTCATTCATTTTCAGGATATTAACCTTTTAAATGCTAGTTTGTTTACATAATGCCACTGTTGTTTTTTACACACACACACACACACACACACACACACACGCACACACACATTTCTCAATACACACATACAAAACACACTCTGACATCCATACCAACACACACACACAATTTTAGCTGCATCATTTATTCAGTTGGCCTGCAGTGCTCTATAATACAGCAAACAGAAAATAGGGGAAAAGCTTGTATATGCTCCATAGGCTAAACATGAGGAAAAATGGCGCCATCTGGTGGAAAATATTACAAATTAAAATTCTGAAGCCAGGGCTCCGGAATGAAAGCATAATATCATAGAATTCATGATTTTATGCTTCAATGGCACTGGGATCAAATATCGCAGTTTTAATGGGTTTCAGTGGGGACATTTTTGTCCTGAAGGTCCCGAGTGTAACTATTTTGTGTACACAGTGAATTATAGATGCATTATAGGAACTGATGTTGAAATATAAAAATTCCCCCAAAAATACACACCTTTGGCAAAACGTATTCCGTTGAAAAAGACAAAATGACAAAAATGAAAAAGACAAAAATGTCCGAAGGTCGCACAAGGGTTAAGCAAGTAGTGTTCAGCTGGTCATGTGATCCTTCTAACATGGTAGTCCCCACAAGGGGACCCTCTCCATAAACAGCGTTTATAAGGTAACTGATTTGACTGGTTTCAAAATTTACTTTAGGAGCAAACCTACAGATTAATGATGCAATGAAAACATAACAATTCATTTGTTTATGATCATGTATCTGAAGTAAAATAGGACCTCTTACAACATCCACTTCTGATGTGAATTATTATAAGGCATATATTATAAAACTCTCAGTTAATTTTCTTAAGTTGGCTTATGATTATACTTCTGCCTCATATTATTGGTATGAATATGCTCCTGTAAAAGGTCAAGTTATTTTTAGCTCTGATGAGAGCTACCCTGTGACATGTGTGCCATCTTATAGCCTGACAAGAGTCATGTTTCCTGTTAAGACTTACATTTCACGTACATTTGTTTTACCTTAAAGCAACAGAAATGTGAGAGACACTGACCTAGATGCAGTTTCTGTTTTATTGTGTGCAAAATAGCGAAAGTGTGGGAATAACATATTTTATTAAGACACAAAATCATTAATAATACATGAGCAATTCCTTTAACAGTGTACATGCTCCATAGTTTTACAACGTGTGTGTTTGTTTGTGTGTGTGTGTGGGGGGGGGGGGGGGGTACTTCAGGGAAGATAACAGAACATAACATACTGTATATTACTCTATTGTAAGCTACTGTCATATATTCAAATAAAATGCAGATTTATTAGAATAGACAAATAGGATGGGACTGTACTTTGCATTGAGTGTAGTACTTATAACTGGTCAAGCATGGTGCTAGCAACGCCAAGTTTACAGGTTGAATCTCAGGGAACACCAGTGTGCTGCCAGCCATGTCATTTTCTAATATGTATGATCAGGGTTTAAAATGAACTGAAGTCCCAACAAATGCGGGTGGAAATCAACAGGTAACACTGTCAACTCATGAGAAGAATGTTACAACATCAGGGGCCGTTCACATCGAACATGTCCTTGGCCCCTTACATTTTCCATGACATTACCTCAGCAAACAAGTCGCGTGTCCTGTATTTTCCGTCAGCTGTTTAAAATCAAATTAGCGATGTCCGATTCATGAACAAATCACCCTTTTGAGTCGGTTCTTTTCAATGAATCATTCAAACGATTCTTTAGCAAAATAGTCTGAATCGGTTTGCAATTGATTTGGATTTGGAGCGCTTTCGTAAAACAGTAACAAACAGGGCCCTGGATAAGGTGGAATGTTTACCTACTCTCAACTGAAACTATTTAGCAAGTGTGCTTGCTTGAAAACACCTTTACATTTCTTTAAAGTTGGGGTAACCCCTGCTTACAATGGGATCGAATGGGGCCAATCCATAAACGTTAAAATTTCCATCACACCGTTGTTTTTCCTTTTGTTTAGTTTTTTTTTGTTTTTTTTTGTTTTTTTTGGATTTTCTCCCCAATTTGGAATACCCAATTCCCAATGCGCTCTAAGTCCTCATGATGGCGTAGTGACTCGCCTCAATCCGGGTGGTGGAGGACGGATCTCATTTGCCTCCACGTCTGAGACCGTCAATCTGCGCATCTTATCACATAAGCACGTTACCACGGTGACCTAGCGTGTGTGGAGTCTTCACACTATTCTCCGCGGCATCCAAGAACAACTCACCACGCGCCCCACCGAGAGTTAGAACCACATTATAGGGACCACAAGGAGGTTACCCCATGTGACTCTACCCACCCTAGCAACCGGGCCAATTTGGTTGCTTAGGACACCTGGCTGGAGTCAATCAGCACGCCCTGGATTCGAACTCACGATTCCAGGTGTGGTAGTCAGCGTCTTTACTCGCTGAGCTACCCAGGCCCCGTTATTCCATTTTTTTTTAAATTTGGTGCCACCATTGATACAATGTATACCTTGAAATGCAATGTACTGTAAGTCACTTTGGATACTTTGGTGTCTACCAAGTGCATAAATGTAAATAAATGGTTTTGATGAGTTTTTATGATGGCAAAGTCTTGTTACATACTTTATGGCGTAAAAAAATAACAGACACCACTGCAGAACATTCAAAGGTCATATTTACAGATCTGGGAATGCCATCCATCCAGTCGTGGAAACATTGCATCACCGTGGCTTGAGGTTACCATGGCATTTACATTTAGTGGTATTCTCCCTGTTCATTCCATGTCTCTTTATTGTAAAGGGCGACTTTCCATCCACCCAACAGGACATGGGATATAATTGCTTCCTTCTTGGATGTTCCCGTCCTGTATTCTGTTTTGTGTGCTTGTCACATTCCGGTTTCGCCAGTGGTGAGAATATTTATCAAGCGCATTTATTTATATTGTTTACACAGGGCAGCCTGCTGCGCACATTCTGAGACACATTTGGACTCTCCAGCTGAGGCCCATAAAAAAGTTGCATTTGCGTTTTGTTAATGCCTTGCCGAGAGTTGTGTGAAAAGCTTTGGGCAGTTCCTCCCCTTCAATAGGGACTCACGACAGACCACTTTCCCTTGGCCAGCTTTGTGATGAGGCAAACAGCAGTCATTTGCATAAAGGGGAATTTTCATAGGCAAACTCACTGTAATGGCTGACTTTGAGAGATTTTACAAAATTAGTCTTCATGTGAATAGAGGGATGACACAAGCTTACTGGGTAGATTCCATCTCAATACAACAAGAAAAACAAAGGGACAAGCCACAAAAGGAAAACCATTAAATGCATAGGGGAGCCAGGCACCTTCAGAACAGCAGTCACTGTGACTGTGGGGTACCCAAGCATGACTATCACAGATAAGAGGCAAATACAAGCGTGTCAGAAAGTGTTAAGGTGGACAGAGACATATGGAAGCAGCCTGCAGACATGCCTGTTACTGATGCCACAGCAGTAGGGACTCAGATTTCCCACTGATTCACAGTTTCAGGCACAAACAGAAGCCACAGATTTACATGAGAGCGATGAGACTGACAGCCACTAACACAGACACAGCGTGGTGTTGCCGGAGGGTGAAATAACTGGCCCTCATTGAGCCGCAGTATGGGAGCAAATGCTGCAGAGCAGCTGCAGAGATAGAGACGTCGACAGGCTCAAAGATGTGTCTTATCATAACTGGCCTGTGAGGAAGCATAATCTATGTCCCACTGGTCCAGAGAAACAACAGCACCGTAGCTGGAGAGCATTTAGAGAGATCCCTTCTTCAGCCTTGCTTGATGATGCTAATAGCTACCTCCATTCATTCCCATTGTAAGTGCTTCAGGGTAACCTCGATTTTGCTTTTGTTTTAAAAAGGAGGGACGAGTCTAAATAATTTGAGTGGTAATCAACAATTCGCTACATTTGATGTCGATTGAGCTTAACTTGTATTGATCCAGGAATATCCCTTTATCGGGGTCAGTGTTACAACTGTTTTTTTACTTGATTAGTGACTTAGAAATAGTGCAGAATCTTAGATATTTCTTCTTCCCAGATGTTAAGTGTGGTGTCAAACTTTTGGATCCCACAGTAGGATATATACAGTATTAAACTAAAACGTAGCTGAAAACATTATTTGATATATTTGATAAATAATTAGTGTATGAACATGCAGTGGGTGGTGGCTGCAGATTCCGTGCAGGCCAGCTCATAAGTTTGATGTTGTTGCAATACATAAGAATCAGGTCATGCTGCAGATCTCAAGATGACACAATGCTTTGCCTCCCCTAAATGGGACTCATATATATATATATATAGGCATGCCGAATTTGTTGTGAGGCAAAACTCCCCTAATGTAGTGAGTCAGGAGAGGCAGGTGGTGCATCTACATCTGCTGACATTAATGTTTCATGAACAGGGCCTGGGGAAAGGGCAAAGATACATTATCATAAGCCTGCCAAAACTATCATCTCAGCGTGTTGTTCCTCTGAGACAGTTTTCATTTTTTAGAAGTTGTTATTGCTCGTCTGCTGAGACAAATTCATGCAGTTTTGAAATTCTGTGCATTTGATCGTCAGTTTCATACAGTGGAATTCCATGTGCAGGAGTGGCAGTCGCTTTTTGTAGATAGATCAGGGTGACATTTGGTTACCCAAAGAGGAGACTCAAGCATTTAAAATGCAAATTGGCAACCAGCATGTTCCAAAGGCACTGCGGCCTTCTGTAGATTCAGGAGAACATGAGAGAGAGAGATAAGGAATAACAATCCAGCTAGTAAAGACTTCTCAGGTTATTGATAGTGTCAGAGTGACCCCTTCTGGCATGGAGGCTATTAGTTGAACATGAAGTCCCTGGGGCAAACATTCCACCTGGAGAGCTGAGCTCAGCATGGGCCTGAACACACACAAACATGCATCATATGTGCTTTTACCGTTCTAATCCATTTCGCTGTATGTTATAACAAGATGGGAACCAGAGACTGCTGATCATTAGCAGGTGGTGCAAATTCAGCTCTCTTGGGCTTGTGCGGCATACATGGAGGCGGCTGGGCGTTCTTGCAGTGCAGGCTGTTTTCTGGAAGGTACATTCATCATTATTCGGGACAGAAACATATTTTCATTCCACTGTTTAATCATGCTGTGATACTTGAGGCAACATGAACAGATATAAATGCTCTACCCAATCAAATCATAGATTGTATTATATATTGTTTTGTACACTACTGCCTCAAAAATGCCAGTTTTTGCATCAGGATTTTTTTTTTTTCATTATAATGTATGGTGCAGAAGAATCTTATTACAAAAATGATATCTCTGAAAGGCCCAGAATAAAATCTTTATGAGACAGGAGGATGGATGGATGGACAGACAGAACGATAGATAGAAAGATACATAGACAGACAGACAGACAGATAGACAGACAGAAAAAACATAACGATAGGTAGATAGATAGACAGACAGACAGATAGACTGACTGACAAACTGACAGATGAACAGACAGACCGAGAGACAGACAGACAGACATACCGATAGATAGACAGACAGACAGACAGACTGACTGACAAACTGACAGAGGAACAGACAGACAGATATAACGATAGATAGATAGATAGATAGATAGATAGATAGATAGACTGACTGATAGATAGATAGATAGATAGATAGATAAAAAGATAGATAGATAGACAGACAGACAGATAGACATAATGACTGATAGACAGACAGAGAGACAGACAGACAGATAGATAGACAGACAGAGTGACAGAACAATAGATAGATAGATAGAAAGATAGATAGATAGACAGACAGACAGATAGAGATAACGACTGATAGACAGACAGAGAGACATACAGACAGATAGACAGACAGACAGAGTGACAGAACAATAGATAGATAGATAGATAGATAGAGAGATATAGATAGATAGATAGACAGACATAACAATTGATAGACAGATAGACTGACTGACTGACAGATGAACAGACAGACAGACAGACAGACAGATAGACAGAAAGACAGACAGACATAACGATTGATAGACAGACAGACAGAGTGACAGAACAATAGATAGATTGATAGATAGATAGATAGATAGACAGACAGACAGACAGACAGACCAATAGATATATATATAGATAGATAGACAGACAGACAGACAGACAGACTGACAGAACAATAGATAGATAGATAGACAGACAGACAGACAGACAGACAGAATGACAGAACAATAGATAGATAGATAGATCTGATTGGATGAGAGATGTTCCATGAATACTGATGGTCTCACACCATCAGCACTTGGACGCTTCACTGTGTGTATCACTCCGCTTGTGTTTGTGCCATTTTAAACTAAAGTGTAAGAGCAGTGCAGATGTGTTAAGAGCCATCTGTCTCTTTACATTTAGTATTGTGACATTACATATTTTAGCCAGCAGGCAGTGGTGGTTCTGGCTTACTTGGTGCCCTAGGCGAGATCCGACATTGTGCCCCCCTTTATTACTTTTTATTTTATTAACTTTTTATTAAGGAACTATGCTTTAACATACAAAAGTATATATTATCAAATAAAAGAGATAGTTGACCCCAAAATGAAAATTCTCTCATCATTTACTCACCCTCATGACACCCCAGATGTGTATGAATTTGTTCTTTTTGATGAACACAAGCGAAAATTTTAGAAGAATATCTCAGCTTTGTAGGTCCATTCAGTGCAAGTGAATGTTGGCCAGAACTTTGAAGCTCCAAAAATCACATAAAGGCAGCATAAACGTAATCCATAAAACTCCAGTGGTTTAATCCATGTCTTCAGAAGCGACATGATAGATCTTGCTCGTGTGATATTGCTTAAATATATATACAGGGTCTGAAATTAAATTTTTAGCCCACCAGTCAAGGTGGCTGGTATATGGATAAATTTACCAGCCTGCATGTTTAAAGAATTAATTACCAGATAGTCTGTTTAGAATAATGTTTAGATTATTCACTTATTACAGTTATATTATATAGTTGTAATTATAGTCCAACATGAACTTACAAAATGTATATCAGGGTAAGTTTCGTGCTGGCATGGTGTACAGTACACTACTAAGAACCATGGTATAATAACTTAATGTTAAATATGCATTTAAATTAACAGGTCTCATAAATGTTCCTTTCATTAGGCTACTGTGGAAATTACTCTAATTAATAACTAACACATACACAATATGCAATAAACTGTTAAGCATTGAATAGCAGTAATGTTCATGTTAACACGTTATGCTGTATTACCATATATAGGCTACATAAGAATTAATGGTTATTTGTTTTATTATATATATATATATATATATACTGGCGGCTAAACGTTTGGAGTAATGTACAGATTTTGCTGTTTCTGAAGGAAATTGGTACTTTAATTCACCAAAGTGGCATTCAACTGATCACAAAGTATAGTCAGGACATTACTGATGTAAAAAACAGCACCATCACTATTTGAAAAAAGTCATTTTTGATCAAATCTAGACAGCAGCCATCACTCCAACACCTTATCCTTGAGTAATCATGCTAAACTGATCATTTGGTACTAGAAAATCACTTGCCATTATATCAAACACAGCTGAAAGATATTTGGTTCATTAAATGAAGATTAACATTGTCTTTGTGTTTGTTTTTGAGTTGCCACAGTATGCAATAGACTGGCATGTCTTAAGATCGATATTAGGCCAAAAATGGTAAAAAAGAAACAGCTTTCTCTAGAAACTCATCAGTCAATCATTGTTTTGAGGAATGAAGGCTATACAATGCTTTGAAAGATTTCATACAAAGGTGTACACTACAGTCTTCAAACACAAAGGACAACTGACTCTAACAAGGACAGAAAGAGATGTGGAAGACCAGATGTACGACAAAACAAGAGGATAAGTACATCAGAGTCTCTAGTTTGAGAAATAGACGCCTCACATGTCCTCAGCTGACAGCTTCATTGAATTCTACCCGCTCAACACCAGTTTCATGTACAACAGTAAAGAGAAGACTCAGGGGTGCAGGCCTTATGGGAAGAATTGCAAAGAAAAAGCCACTTTTGAAACTGAAAAACAAAAAGAAAAGGTTAGAGTGGGCAAAGAAACACAGACATTGGACAACAGATAATTGGAAAAGAGTGTTATGGATCTTAACCCCATTGAGCTTTTGTGGGATCAGCTAGACTGTAAGGTGCGTGAGAAGTGCCCGACAAGACAGTCACATCTATGGCAAGTGCTACAGGAAGTGTGGGGTGAAATGTCACCTGAGTATCTGAACAAACTGACAGCTAGAATAACAAGGATCTGCAAAGCTGTCATTGCTGCACGTGGAGGATTTTTTGATGAGAACTCTTTGAAGTAGTTTAAGAAGTTCTGAACATTTTTTTCAAATTGCAATAGTAATTTTTCATGTTTAATGTCCTGACTATACATTGTGATCAGTTGAATGCCACTTTGGTGAATAAAAGTACCAATTTCAGTCCATAAGCGCAAAATCTGTACATTATTCCAAACTTCTGGCTGCCAGTGTTATATATATATATACTGTATATATGGTGCTGTATATACTGTATATATGTGCACTTGATGGCAAATGATCATGAACCGCTGTGTAATTTATTAAGGTTGAGACGAAATGTTCCTAATTATCCTTCAGATGAAGATCCTCCAGTGATGTGGACCACAGAGTGTTGTGTGTGCTCTGGAGAGCAGTCTAACCCATCTCTTCCAGCCTTCTCTGTAAAGTAGGTCAGGAGCTTTTCCACAGTTCTCAGTAAACCTCTGATACACTTTTCCTGGGCATTTAGTTCATATCTTTTCTTAAGTGCTTTTGTGCGGGATGGTGATGGTCCCCGGAGACTTTCTCTCGCTGTTTCCTGCCTAGCCGCACACTGCTATAGGTTGCCCTCAGTCTGCTTTTTTAACGCCCACATCTGTGTCCATTAAGGCATGTTTCATGGCTACAATGACACTATATCCCTTGACTCTTCTGTGCAGATAGTCAATAGCTATTGATATTTTCAATATATGTACTCTTGCGTTACTTGTCAAATTCTGTTCTGCTCTATTCTATGGAAAGGGTCAAATCTATATTTCAAATAGCTATGAAACTATTTTTGTTGAATGTGCTTGTACATGCCGTATATAACATGATGATGAGGACCACATACAGATCATGACAGATCCAAGACAGAGCGTCACGGTGCTGTAGTTTTCAATATGGCCTACAGGACTGCTGTGTAAACATCATTGCTGTAAAACAAAACCCATCTGACCTTTACAAATAATTCAAATGTCACGCATTTACTTTGCAGCTCCTTTGGGGCTTGTATTACATAGTAATAGACATCTATGAAACCATATGAAATAGGATAGTCCGAAATCAATACACAGATTAATGCGGACTCACATCCTTACATCATAATGTAGTTTGAATAGCGGTCAGAGAAATGGGGTGTATATTTCTTACTAAAGATTATGACCAGAGTCAGTATTTGAGTCATGATTGTTAGCTTTATAAAGAGGACACATACAGTATATGAGGACATGATCACGTTTTATGAAGACCTAAAACAAGAATTTGACAATTTTCTGTGGTTCAGTAAGAATACAAATGTTATGGTTTCTGATAAGATACGTAACTGTACTCTTCTATACTGTACTGTACTGTGCCATAACCTATTTGATAGACAAATCTATGACATATACTGTATAGACCAATCATACTATAGTTTTCAAATCGTCCTGGATTCTAGCCTGCCAGCAATACAGTATATTGTCAGTGGTCAAATAGTGAGTTCTACTCTTATACTGAGAGCTATGAAGTCCACAGGCCACAATGACGACACAATCAGGAACTTTCCCACTCATTTACTCTGTCCGTATCTCTGGCCCTTTGAGAGCACTAGACATCTGGAGTTGTGCTCCTATCTTATTGCGCTCTAATAGAACAGGCTGTTTAGGACTCTGTTCTACATCCTGAATTTCATTCTCATGAATGCGATTAATAGAGCTCACTGAAGAGCTGCGTCTCCAGGTAACCTCTGTAGATGTGGCCATGATTACCCAAACAGCTATTTGCATTTGTTCAGGTGTCCTTGTAATAGAGGTTTCTGTGCATTTTGCATATACTGTTTGTAAATATTTCATACTTCAACCACTGTAATTACTGTATGTGTATATAGAATGTTTCACAGGTATTATTTGTCTTTGTGTGTTTCTAAACTGGACTTTTTCTTCTCTCGCTCATTCAGGTTTCCAAATTTTAAGTATTATCAGTAATCCTCTGTGTGGACTTGATCAATCTCGTGTGCAATCCCCCCCCCCCCCCCCACACACACCAAATTATAAAAGACTGAATTTATTCATAAATAATATTGTATATGTTTACAGTCTTATGATAAACAGAAAGTAAAAAAAAAAAAAAAATCGAATTTTGTTGTCCTAACCTTGTAAGCATTTGATTCTGTTGTGTTTGCCCTGTCAAACTGCAAATAGTCATATTTCAATCCACTAGATGGCAGCAAGTACTAGGAAAACATATTTTCCCTCTACCACCTTCCATTACAATATGCAGATCTGAAATGTAGGTGGCGCTCTAACGCATCTCAGCCCTCACAGATGTGCTCGTCCATAGACATTCAGTCTAATTTTCAGTGTATGCACCACCCCCAGTGTGTCATCAAAAATCTCGGCCTCTGAGTGGACTAGAAGCTCAATCTAGGAGAGCCAGACTGATCTAAGAAAATTACGTGACTGTGGCGACATTTTTGCAAAATGATCTTGCGTGGTTCATTACACGTATTGCAACAGTTCCGAGGTAAAACGTCCACTGTTTGGTGCTAAAAGCAAGTTTTTAAGGTTAAGGTTAATCCTCTTTTGGATTTTAAATCAACAAAACTGACCTCATTACCCTAAACCTTAAACCTAAACCTAACTAATAGTGTCAGAAAAGTTTGGGGTGGCCATCTCTTTGTCTGACCATTGGTAGACAAGGGGAGTGTTCGGATAACTTGTTTGAAAACAGTAATTATGTGCTGCCAGAAGAGGCGCATTAATTCATGGGCTAACACTGGATGAAGCCAAGGTGCCCACAACTCCCATGGGGGCCCCATTCGCGGTGTCCGTTACCTTATTCTCCCCCATCAACATTCGCGGGATGAGCGTGCATCTCAATGCACAACAATGAAAGCCATCCGTGTAGCGCATGTTCACTGAATATCTGTCCACCCCCCCCCCCCCACCACCACCCTTTTGGATGACTGGTACCTTAATTCGCTCCTGGCAGCCAGTGGAACCAAAATGACACACTTCACCTTTAAATATTTTCTTAAATCTCCAAATCCCTGAGTAGGAGTTTTTTGCCAAGTGCATAAAATGACATGTGGGGCCTTTTTGGATTAAATTTAATCTTTGTGCATTTCTACTGGCAGACTTTAATATAAGATCGTTTTTTCCCTACCCCTCAAACACTCAAAGTGTCGTGACCCTTCATCTCTTTCTGTGAGCCAAGGTTAAAGGCCATCTGCTAATTTCCCTCTTGGTTCAAGGGTTTCAAAATCTGCATTCATTTCCACTGAATATTCTGTTATCTTTTTGAACATGATAACAGCAGAACACTCTTTTCTTTTTTTCCCCTCTCTGTGTGTCTCTTCTTCTTTTTGACTACCCCCACTATAAATTTGTTTGCGAAGGGAGTCACAGAATTTTTCATTACACGGTAATGATCTCCATCTGAAAGTATGTGTGTGTGTTTGTGTGCACTCTTACTGAGCTGAGGCTGTTCTAGAAATTGTGAGTGTGGATAAGGTGATGGTGGATAGTTTGAAAAAGACTCCCTTGAAAATCTTTAAGCCCCTTTTCAAAGGATTACCCACGGCGGCGGCAAACACACCACAATGCATGTGGAGGCACTTTTAGACAAGCCATAAGTTTAATTAGAAACATGGAGCGAGGTCGCAGGGCTATCTACTGAAAAAATAGAACACATTTTAGCCCTGATGTGCACATAGGCACTCTACTGTCAGGATGCAGAGACTTCAAAGAAAAGAGCTGCTTGTGCTGCTGTGCTTTCAGTTGAGTTTGCTTTACTTGGAGAGCTGTTTTCTGAGTATAAATCAATCTCAGACTTCAGAGAACAAAATGATTCTTGGCATTAGTCTGATTAATGTAATTAAGACATAATCACAGGATGGTGCAAGGAACAATTTGGTTGTTTTCCACAGCTTTTGTTTGCCACAAACACAAAATGAAAGTCATTTGATATTTGGAAGCAAGTGAGCAAGTAATAATGTTTGATCAAGTTTCTCACATTTCTCCTTGAGGGGTTTATTCAAATTCACTGTAATCTCGTCTCTTTAGAACACAAGAAACTTGGCTTTGGAAATTGCATCATTTGCAGTTGGAACTGATCTCCTGAGGTGCCAGGCAGAACATTTAATAATTACCTATGAAATCTGATCCCTGGTGCTCAAGGAGAAATTGACTGATTGTTTAAAAAAAAAAAAAAAAAACCCTGGGGTATCAACATCAACATGAAAAAGAAATTGGTTATTACTTTGTATGCTCTCATAATTTGGATGTCATGGAGTCTTGTATAAACATGCACGCACACACACACACACACACACACACACATACACAAAGTACATCAACAACAACTTTCGATGAACATGTCACTATTGATTTCTCTCCTATGAAAACATTAACGTCAGGGAGAAAATAGACCTCACACACCCACATCTATTCATCTCAGTGTGATTACCGGTGTGAGGGCCAGCTCATATTTTTATTTGTTGGAAATTGACATTTATTACGGTTGATGACAAAACGCACAGGCGGCGGACTATATCATCGTCGTCTTCCTCTCCTGCTGTGAGTAACAGGCAATTCAGACTCGAAGGAATCTCTGCTTCACTCATCAGTGTTTATTATTGAGCAGTTTTCTGTGTATTGCAGTCCAACGCCTCGCAGGATGGATGTGCCGGGGTAAAGGGCCACAGTAATTTGTGGATGCGCTGAATTCAAGGTCATGCATTTGATTTACGACGTGCTGAACAATCATAGATTTTGCACCGTGAGCGAAACAGGAGCTGGAGGCCTCTGCAGCTTCATGTGCAGTGCCTGAATGAAGCAGAGAAAACGAAACAGCTTAGTTACTTCCAGTCTAATCTCATGAACATTATTTGACAGTGGAACATTTTTTGCAAAACAAAATTACATGCTTTATTACAGTACACGTTTCGCTGCAGTAACCTGGTGAAATGTCCAGCGGGGGGCGCCAAAAGTGAGTGAAATTGTGTCGTAATCAGACAAGATTTTAATATGTAAAACGTATCTCCCTAACCTAAAACTTTAACCTAAACCTAACCAATAGTGTCCTAAAAGCAGATGAGAAGTAAACAAAACAGACATCCTTATCCTAAACCAACACCTAAACCTAACAGATAATGTGCTAAAAACAAATGCGACATGAAAAGTGTAACCAATCCTGCTCAACCCGCTCCAAGCGGGATTGGAACCGGCTTCAGACGTCATGGGAGGCGGGCGCGCTAACAAGGAGGCTAAAGGCTAGCCTCTAGCGTCAGTTGCTAGTGCACCTCTTGAGGCTCCTCACATACTGTACAGCTATCATGTACCAGCTGGCACCCATTACTCTCACCTCCCTAAACCTCCCTCCCATCAGGGTCATGGCACCACTATAAATGGTCCTGCTCGACCTGCTCCAAGCGGGATTTGAACCGGCGTCAGCCAGCATGGGAGGCGGGCGTGTTAACAAGAAGGCTAAAGGCTAGCCTCTAGCATCAGTCGCCAGTGCACCTCTTGAGGCCAGGAGAGTGAGTTTTACACATACTGCACAGCTATCACGTATCAGCTGGCACCCTTTACACTCACCCCCCTAAACCTCACTCCAATCCGAGTCATGGCACCACTATAACCGGTCCTGCTCGACCCGCTCCAAGCGGGATT
Source organism: Myxocyprinus asiaticus (assembly GCF_019703515.2). Classification (NCBI taxonomy): domain Eukaryota; kingdom Metazoa; phylum Chordata; class Actinopteri; order Cypriniformes; family Catostomidae; genus Myxocyprinus; species Myxocyprinus asiaticus. The sequence continues at coordinate 2,703,036 of NC_059380.1, read as the reverse complement.
CGAACCAGCATCAGCCAGAATGGGAGGCGGGCATGCTAACGAGGAGGCTAAAGGCTACAGCCTCTAGCGTCAGTCGCTAGTGCGCCTCTTCAGGCCAAGGAAGTGAGGTGTACACACTGCACAGCATGTACCAGCTGGCTCCCGTTACAAAAGCACATTTTCTGAAGCAACCACGTTATTTTGTTCAACTTCTATGACCCTTTCGTCTCACATGTCAGCTTGCATGTTTGGCTGAGCTCGAAGCGTGTACTTCCGAGTCCAATGTCCAACACTATCAGGTGAGCTACTGCTTAAGCTAATCACATTGGAATAAATGTGTAAATGTAGAAATCATTATGCTCAATATGACAGCTTTTAGTTCTCCAAAAAATGCTAATTTTGCATCATTTACTCACATATCGTTCCAAACCCATATGACTTGTATTCTTTCTTATGACTTTTTCTTTTCTCTCTCAGTCTACCAGGGTTGACTGATAGCCTTCCAGGTTACTACAGTGTTCAGTGTTGTGGAACAGTGACCAATTAACTACCATCTCACTACCTCAAAACTCCAACCTGCTAAAAATAACTGGACTTTTTATCAGAAATGCTAAAGTGTACTTTGTAAATGGCTCTCCATTGGACGTCATAAATGATGCAGACAGTGGGTTTATAGCTTGTAAACATTAGCTCTTAGTTCAAGTAAAAAATGTAAATATTACACAATATTAGTGGTACATCCTAAGTGGAATTAAACAACCATTACTTAAGCGCATAACTCATCCTGCACGCTTTTTTATTTATATTTTATTATAAAATTCGGTCCACAATAAGATTGCACTTAGTCCAGTCTGGCCCATAACCTAAAATGAGTTAAACACCCCTAAAATAGAATGTCCTAACATCTAGGTGGAATTTTGCACAGGTAAGCACCACTCACTTTTTCTTCAGAAAATGCAAAAATCTAGTTCTTGTCATTGCAGTTTATTATATTAAGGTGTTATGTGTGTAACAAAGCCACTGTAATGTCAATTGTTATGCCTTCGGAATATAAATTTGCTATGTAGCAGCTTACAAAAACACGACAGTTCACAAAAATCCCTTACTTGACCCTAAACATGACTGACCCTTGTCCAGTCACACACTATAGACATCATACACTGTTAAACTAAGTAAAAAAAAATAAAAAATTTATATTCAAGCAAATATGATTCATGCAGCCCAATTCTCACGCAGGGAAGGACACAATTCCCAGTGGGAGCTTCACTAACCTTAGCTGTTTGCCCAGGCATTCCTGGAGGGCTCGAGAGGCCAGACTAAAGTCAGCCCTAAAATAATGCGCTCCACACCCCGTTCCCATGCAGCTCATTCTAGATTTGACAGAATTAGATCTTTCGTCTCCAGCACAGAACCTGAACTGACCACACACAGGTCAATGCTTAAAGGATAGTTTACCCAAAAATTAAAAATTCTGTACACGCAAACTGTGGATGTGTTGTATGTAAATGAAGTGGTGCAAAGCGCAATTTGCTATTTTCCTGAGAAACAGGTCTTTGCGCTAAGACGTTTCAGCAGCACGTCTGTTTTCAGCGCAACGTCTAAATTCAGTTCCTGCATTTGAGTTTGGAGATTCCACCAGCAGGTGGTAATAATGCTCATGTCCAAACTCTAAAAATATAGTGGAACATCAAATTATGTCACGGACAATCACAGTTGTAGCCGTTTTATGAACTATCTATAGGTCATGGTTTACTTTTCAATTATTATTATTATTATTATGTTTAAATTTACAGCTGTATTTATGATCTAATTTGAATTAGTATTTTTCCACCTGTTGTCGTTAGGTGGATTTTTTGTCACTGCAAAAGGGGCCAGTGGATAAAGTATTTGTTTGAAGTATAATTTGAATTTAGAAATATTTTTGGTTTCATTTTTGTTTAGTTTCAATAAATCAGTTTTCATTTTTAAAGCAAAATCGACCGTTAGAAGTAAAGTGTGTGCAAAAATCCACAGCCCAACCTGAAAGTCAGATACAAGCACTGTTAATCTAGCCATGATTTGTGTGTTACTTGATCAGCGTGATTAATAATACTTACATTCTCTTTAATGGAGCCAACATCCAAATCCTGATGAGAACCACATTTTCTCTGCATATAAAAGGAGCTGTCCTGTCATAGAAATATGCCTGACATTCAACAATTCAACAGTTAATCCGCAAAAGGATGTAAGTCCATTTTTCTATTCTTCTAATTCATTGCATACAGTCCATTTACACTACAGACTTCTAATGAATGTGCTGTCTTTATTTATATCGCTGGTGTTTGACAGGAAATGGACTATACAATAGAACGTAGGTGGTGCAATAACCAGAGAAGAACCTCCGAATTAAATTGCTCTTGACCCAGCCCATAAGCGCTTTGAAAGTGCAATTTCGCTAAACCCACTTGCGCCTAGACTTAGCGCATGCTTGTGCAAAAGTACCAAAACTTCATGGCCATGGCCATGCCCAATGACTTAAAGCATAGCACTGCTCTTAGCGCTAGTGCTGTTAAAATAGGGCCCAAAAGCTCTCACATGCTACAGGAGCAGTGCTGTGGTGTCTGCGGCTTGCATATGATCTTTGCAAAGAAATGATTCCCAACTAACAGATCCAAGTCACTAAGCATGCACCAAGGGTGTAGCCAGGAAATTACTTTTGGGTGGGCCTCAATAAAAATGGATGGGCCAAAGTTTCACCTTTTTTTCTCTCCAAATTTTCCTTAACAACTGAAAGGCGGCACATTCAAATGGTTCTTTCGCACTTTCAGAATGCAGAATTTATGCATTTTTTTTGTACTATTTTATAAATATATTGTATATTTGATTTTGGGTGGGCCCAGGCCCACCTCGGCCCACCCTTGGCTACACCACTGATGGTGGCTACCAAAAAAACAAAAACATCTTAAAAAAAAGGCAAAAACCGAGGTTACAGCGAGGCACTTAAAATGGAAGTGAATAGATAGAGCAACTGTACGTTTTTTGGAATAGCTTTGCTTTTTTTTTTTTTTTTTAAAGCATTTGGCACAATGATCTGAGTTATCTGCTTTGAGAATCAAAATTCCCTGTTTTATGTGAAGAGCATCTGGACTTCTGCCTGACATTCTGCAATGAATCGTATGCCTGAGAGCCATCCACATGGCATTACATTTTCTGATTACATCACATGATGAACTATAATAAATATGTGATTCATCATTGACAGGCTAATTAAAACCCCACATTTCAAATGATTAATCAAGTCATTAAAAATGAAAAAAAAAAAGGTTCTTTTTGAGTTGGCTGGAAAACAAATAATTTCAGATGTGAGATAGAGTAACACGTATTATTGAGGCTGTTCGTTTAAAAGTTCAAATGTAAAAAGCTCAGCCACGCTGAAACATTGGCCTTGTTGTTCGCAGAAGCTCCCGTTGCCTAGAAAGTTGACACTAAAATAAGATCAAATCACAGCAAATCTGATGAATGTGATTTGATATGATTTCATGCATACTTGTATTACAAAATATAGGCCTGTTAGCCTTTATAATGTACAATATATATCACATTGGTGAAACCATCATTAAACATATAGTGGTCTCAAGTAAGCTTGTGATCTAATGGGTTTGCATTTAACTATCTCAAATTGGCTAAATTAAAAATGACTCTCTTCAATGTAAAGCCACAAATTGACTTTAGTGCCACTGCGGAGATTGGATAAGTGCTTCTTTAGCAGTAAATGTGAAGTGAGGTTAACATGTTCACCACCAACAGAGTAAAAATGTAATTTATTCAGGAGACATCAGTGTGTCTTCCAAGATCACAGGCGGAAATCTCAGTATTATGCAGTCAGAAAGAGTGTTCAGAAGGCATAAAGGCGCAGCATGTGCTTTAATTTAATGCAAAACACACTCTTTCACACTTTCTCTCTGCCTTTCTATCTCTCTGTTCGGCTTCTTTTTTAAGCAAACTGTGTTAATGAAGTGCAAGATTTGCGCAGTGCTGCCAATATCACACCCATAATGTCATATTTCACCGTGGATACACTTCAAAGTCTGTAATTTCATATCTGAATACATACGTGCTCATGGATATATGAATCTTATCCATTTAATACCATATAAAGTATAATTTTTTCCCCAGGAGTGGAAGAGGAGATAATTAGTATCTCTCTCATTCCCTACTGTTGTCTTTCCATCTCTAGACATCCCTTTCTCTGTCTTTCTCTCTCTCTTTCATTATTGAAAAGTTAAATGTTATATCTGATTTGGTTTCCATGGCAGCTACTGGTGGGGTGTCAATACAGCAAAAGAGTGAGATGAGAGTATGTGAGTGTAACAGACAGACAGAAAGTATTCTTGTGGGGATAGACGGATAGGTGTGAGTGTGATCAAATTAGCACTCTGTCACTTCCTCCAGTTCTCCGGAGAGAGCAAAACAGGTGTAACTTAGGAATCTAGATTTCTCCTTTCTTTCTTAGTTTGCAGTAACAAGAGACAGATACAGTGAATTAATGCAGGTCTGTCACTATTGGCACAATGCTTTATTTAAGCATGTACGAGATTACTGTAAGATTACACTCCACTGATGGTTTAGGGTTGGGGTTTGGGGGTAGAGTTGTATTACATAAAGTACAGCTAAAAACAACTCGCTTTACAACTCGCTTTGGGTGCCCCTCTATGGACATTTCACCTGGGAACTGGAGCTCACATGATGTGCATAAACGTTCAAACAAACTATCCACTTTGGCCACTGGGGGCAGTGCTTTGAATTTTGGTAAGCACAGACTGAGATTGCTAAAGAAAATTCTATCTACTCTTTCCAAAATTCACTGTTAGATCAGTCTGGGTTGGATTGGCAGCACTGTTCCCAATGGGCAGCTACATTTAAATTTATGCATTTGTCAGACGCTTTTATCCAGTGCAACTTAAAGTGCACTTATTACAGGGACAATCCCAACGGAGCAACCTGGAATTAAGTGCCTTACTCAAGGACACAATGGTGGCTGCTCTGGGGATCGAACCGGCAGCCTTCTGATTACATGCTTTAGTCCACTATGCCACCACCACTCCACAGCAGGCTGATGCACATTAAGATATAAAAATACATTTAAAATAGTCAATTATGCAAATAAATCCCATTTAAAATCTCATATTATTATTGAACAATATATGTAATTTTGAAAGTAAAAAAGCCGCCATAATACTTAATTGCTGAATGTTTCATGCACCCAGCTTTAGAGTAAAGAAAGAGAAAGGGGCCGTTCAAGCCGAATGCGTCCTTGCACCAAAAAAGCTAGATGCGGCGCGACGAATAGAACAGAACTGTAACATGTTCAGTAGTGTCTGTGTCTTTGGACTCTTATTTTGATATGTAGTTTTGGTCTCTTGTCATCGTTCTGTTCTTGGTTCCTTTCCTGATTGGATCCCAGCTGTGCTTTGTTACCTTGTCAGTCCTTTTGAATTAAAGCCCTCATGTTTGCCTTTGTCATTTGTTTAGTATTGTTTATGTGTAATGTTGTTCTCTTAGTCTGTTCATTTCTTTAATCATAGTTGAGTATTTTGTTTATTTCTTATGTTTGTTTTGATTCACTTTGGTTTGTAAATAAATACTGCACTTGGGTTCACGTCATCATCATCGTCGTCTTCGTCTCCTGCCTGCCCTGCCTGCCAACTACGTTACAAGAACGAAGGTGTCTTGAGACGCGTTTTTAACAGTTAAAGTTCTTTTTATCTTGGCACGTCATCTAAAAAGGTAGCACTCCTGCGAAAGACCGCGAGATGCACCACATTGGTCAAAGATGTCCGTTTAGCGCATGTTTACATAGAAAACGATTGAAAAACTGCATGGACAAATGGCAAAACCATCCATGTGAACTCCCCCAATTTATGCACAATGTAGCTTATATATATATATATATATATATATATATATATATATATATTTTTTTTTTTTTTTTTAAATATATAGCTCTCTATGATGAAACCAGACTCCTAATTTGACTTATGACTTATATTTTTGACTTGTGAATATGGTCATGGCCAAAGGGCCAACAATTAAATATTAAGGTACAGCAGAGAGTCTGTAACCCCTTCAGCAATGACTATATTTGCAATATACTGTATCAATACAGCCCTGTGTGCCCTATATTGCATTTCATATAGACAGAATTTTAGCCTCTTTTTTTCCATGCCATAAAAGTGAATGGGGATGAAGGCTAACATTCTGCCTAACATCACCCTTTGTGTTCCACATAAGACAAAGTCATGTGGGTTTGCAACAACTTGATGGTGAGTAAATGATGACAGAAGTGTGTGTGTGTGTGGGGGGGGGGGGGGGGGGGTGGCATTGCCACTATTGTGTGTTCTTTGCCTGGGCACTTAAACTGGGACTCATATGTAGCTGATCCTGTGCATGTATGCTGGCCTGGGACATTTCTTGTGCCGTTGTGTTTGTTGAGTCCTGCCACCCCTCATACACTCAAAGTGCATTTCAATTATTCAGATGAAAGATGAGAGATGAGAAGAGAAACTGCACCAGTCATCCAAGACAAAAGTGGAAGAATGGACATGACATGAGTAGATTGTGTATGTGTGTATGTGATGCTTGGTATATGTGGCATGGATGGACAATTGGGTCAACATACCAACTCATCAAGCTTCATGGAAAATACTAAAGCATGATATCTACATTATGGGTGACTTGGAAGCTGACAACATACAGTATATGTCCCTGCTCAAATTAATTCAGCTCAACAACAATATCCATTAGCTTTTACACTACTGAACTTGGCCTAAAAGACTATAATAAATAGATCCACATCCAAATCTTCAAAAGTCATTTTTATAAATGTTGTATTACCATTAAGTAATTTAAATGCAAGCATTATATAATACATTCACTATAGAAGTGAACATAGATACAAGTAAATCATAACTCCTTTGGGCTCAAATGCTTAGCTTTGTAAGCATAAAAGGAAAGACTGCCATTTACGCTACCGTTCAAAAGTTTGGAATCAGGGGGGCCTGGGTAGCTCAGCAAGTACTGACGTTGACCACCACCTCTGGAGTCGCGTGCTCGAATCCAGGGCGTGCTGAGTGACTCCAGCCAGGTCTCCTAAGCAACCAAATTGGCCCGATTGCTAGGGAGGGTAGAGTCACATGGGGTAACCTCCTCGTGGTCGTGATTAGGGGTTCTTGCTCTCAATGGGGCGTGTGGTGAGTTGTGCGTGGATCATGGAGAGTAGTGTGAGCCTCCACATGCTGTGAGTCTCCGCGGTGTCATGCACAGCGAGCCACGTGATAAGATGCACGAATTGACTGTCTCAGAAGCAGAGGCAACTGGGACTTGTCCTCCACCACCCGGATTGAGGTGAGTAACCGCACCACCACGAGGACCTACTAAGTAGTGGGAATTGGGCATTCCAAATTGGAAGAAAAGGGGATAAAAAAATTAATAAAAATAAAAAGTTTGGAATCACTATGACATTTTTGTTCTTGAAAGAAACTGATGCTTCTGTTCATCAAGGATGCATAAATTACTATACAAATGACTATTTCTATTTTAATAAACACTGTTTTCGTCAAACTTTCTGTTCATCCAAGAATCCTCCACTTGCAGCAGTGCAAGTGTTTGTCATGTACTGACCATTGAAATTTCTAGTTTGGGACCTGTCCAGAGACTCGGAGGTACTTGTCTGTAACATGGTTAAGGATGGGAAAGGAGGAGGCGGGAACCGGCTGAACAGTCAAAATAATAGTTTAATGAAAACTTAAACAAAAAGACACAAAACACACACATGGCAGCTGCATGTGGCTCTCTCTCCCCTAAACTGCCGCGTTCAGCCGCATTTATCCCTCTCCTTGGTTGATTTGCCCAATTGGGGGCCGGGCGTGCATAGTCACGTCCCGGCCCCGCCCTCCTCCTCGTCACATTGTCATCTTGTTGTTGTGCATGTGGGCCATTGCCCGTTCAAGAGAGTAGTGCATGGAACAACCTTCATCCCTCAAAAGAACAATAGACCGATTAATTTCAGGAAAAATGTGTTACTTTTTGCCCATTTTACTAAAACCAAAATTTGACTTGCAAGCATAAAATGACTTGTAAGAAATGCAAGTGTATGCAATTGGACAAAGACACTGCACTGCGATTTCACAGCTGTTTCACAATTGCAAGTTTAGCACAACTGTTTTAAATGAAGTACCAAATAAGCACATCAGAATGATTTTTAAGGATTAGGTGACAGTATATATAGAGTTTTCTCTTAAGAAAATGCATCCTCACATCTGTCTCAAACTGTGCTCATATTTGCTAATGTTCTGTACCAAAGTCTGCCACCAAAAGTCAGAGATTTCAAAATGAACTCAAATATTTCTCAAACAACAATCTTCCTAGACCAAATTATTTGGGCTACGCCATTTTTTTATGCCATTTCTTTTTCTCATATGGAATTTTAGGAGAAACATCTGTGACAAAGTTGATACTTAAAGGAGACAAAACTAAGACTCCTCCAAGTCTCCCGAGTAAAGGAAAAGCACCTCTGAGCAATAAAACTCTCCTTTAGAAATTTCTCACGCATGTTCCCAAGCCAGAACACGTCAAGGAATATGACCATGACTGCAGTGTGATTCCTGTGATGGATCTTTCTAATGAGAAAATGAAAAATTAAACATTCAAAGCCTTATGGTGGAGAGCAGAATTGGGTTTGGTCATCTGTGGTTGTGGTTGGAGCCAATGATCTGCTTCAAGCTTGGCCACTCATGGGGAATGGAAAAAAATCTCCTCTGTGGAGTAAACAAAGACCCTGAGCAAAATCTACTTCAGAGAAAGAGAGAGAACATCACTGGAGTTTATGTGAAGTATCCAGCCCAATGTTTGGCCATGTGATGATACAGTCAAGATGATCTGCAGTGCAGCAGACCATGGAGTTGTGAAGCATCCCATGTCAGCATTTTAATCCTCTGTTAAACACATAAGACATGACATTTCATGTACTGTATGCACTGAAACTTTACTCTCGGCACCTTTTAGGACACCTCTAACCCCAGCTAAACCAGTCTGTTATGATGAATGTATTGTAATAAGATTTATTCTGGCTGTTGTTGTTTTTTTGCATTATTATTCTATATGCATTATGAATCCAACCCAATCCGTTAAAAGGGTATAATGACTGTAGCTCCACCTCCACAACACCAGATGTCACCCTCCCCAGAGTTCCAGTTTGGTTTCAGCTCAATGTTTTTACCTGTTGGTCATACGCTGTTTGTCTGTATTAATAGACCATGTTTTTGTGCGGTCATGTCAGAATGATCGTATTCAAAGTCGTAATTACAAGCAGGAAACTCCCCCGACTTTTCGAGTTGTGTGTCGATATAAGAATCATGGCGAAATCAAATTGGTATTTTGACTGTGCAGTTCAGTTTGAATGCATCTTTGTACTATTAAGGAAAAACAAAGATAAAGCTTGTCAGAAAATAAAACTCATTTAGCTGGTTTACGAGGCGAAAGGCTTATGCAACAAAACTACATTTCCCATTATTAAATGTGGCTGCACAAGAACGATAAAATAGATAGATAAAGCACCTATTGACATGTTTCATATGACATCACTGTATGACCGCGTCGCCAGGTTTGTGACCAATATTCCATACACCTTCATTGTGCTGCGCTGTGAGATGCAACAAGAACCTTCTTCAGGAGTTAAAAGCAGCTCTTACATTCATTTTGATGGGATCATCACAGGCGTTTTTCAATACTGTGACTAAATCAGACCAGAAAAGAACACAAAAACATTTGTAACATCTGAATGAGAGATGTTTATGGTGATGTGCAGACTCGCCAACATCCGTGGATGAATCGTGGATAAAATATCTTGTCCGCGAAAGTTCAGTTTGGCATATCTGTGCTGTCTTCAGACCTGTATGAACTTTTTCTGGGACTTGACGTGGACCAAAAGGCAGTTTTGATGTTTTTCTTGATATCGTTTTTCAGGTTTCCATTTGCCGCCATTGTTTCCTCCCGCTGATGGTCACAAATATGGTGGCTGCGGGAAAAAGTGACTCACTGAAACAGGTCAATACAGCTGTTCTGGTTGTAGTCCAAAAACCTGGAAGAGAATTCGCATTTCCGAGCGATGGGTTTCCTCTGGATTTTCCTATAGGTTTTAATAATGGCAGTTTAGGATTTATGTGTAAAATAAGGTCTGTGGTAAACACTACTTGAAGATACTTGAACATTATTTCTTGAGCAAATAGTTTTCCTAAACATTGATGTCCTCATATGTGGACAGCAGGACTAACTTGTGAAATTTTAAATAATACCAAGCTATAGAAAGTCATCAAATTGTTTATTATGTGTCCAGGAGTGTTGGTTAATCATGATGCTACAGATATTACAGTTGATTTTATGTAAAGCTGAATAAATAATTGTGATTCAAAGTAATGGCCAGCATCATCCAATCACTGCCAACCATGTTAAAATAAAAAAAAAATAATATCATGGGAATAAAGTCCCTTTTTCCACATATGTGGACTTCATGTTTATCAGTGCGTTGACACGTGAAAAATGTATACATTTTTTAAAGCAGCATATTAAATGAAACTAGAGATGTTACTCTTTACAACCAAACAGGTTTCAATAAAAAAACGTAGAGGTTTCTTACTGAAGGCACTTTTGTTGCCACTGCGCCCGTAGGAGCGCTTCACAGAAATCGACATCATGCTGTTGTGTCATGTGACGCGGTGCACCAGAAGATTAACCCTTAAATGACAGTGTAGAGTCTTGTGAACAATATTCAGTCGGTTTAAATTAATTTAAGTTATGCATTGCGTATAGCGAAGCCAAAATACAGCGTCCACACATGTGGACGCGGGGTCGCACGAACTGTCGCAGCTGAACAGCTCTGTTACACACCTAATGCGTGTGTGCCAATGGGTTTTTATAATAGGGTTTTTCAATTTAACGTCATGCGACCCCACGTCCACATGTGTGGACATTGTATTTTGGCTTCGCTATATGCAATGCATAACTTTAATTTAAACCGACTGAATATTGTTCACAAGACTCTACACTGTCATTTAAGGGTTAATCTTCTGGTGCACCGCGTCACATGACACAACAGCATGATGTAGATTTCTGTGAAGCGCTCCTACGGGCGCAGTGGCAACAAAAGTGCCTTCGGTAAGAAACCTCTATGTTTTTTGGCTTTGTCCTTCAGTCTGTTGCATTGGTGCTATAAAAAGCTTCCTGTCTTTGTCAGTAAGTGGGAAAAAAAAGATAAATAAATATGAAATTGCAAAACGGGTCCATTCTTTCCAACTAAAATCACTTGAACGCACATCACATCACATTTAGGACTTCCCAGGAGGATTTCAATGCATCATTTTTTCATTGTAGTTTGTTTTGTTTTCATGTGCCATTTAGGCGCAGGCTGATCTAAAGGACTTGATGCTATGATAACGGATCGGCACGGCAAAAAACTAATTCAGATAATTGCACAGCATTGTCGTACCAGCTGTACAGAAACAAATGAAAAAAGTAAGTGGAAATGACTTTTCTAATTACACTTTCTTCTTTGTGATTTGTGCTTTGTTAGTTCTTTTCTTTGTTCTAAGTTTCTCCATTTTGTTTTGTCTTCCAATTTTCTCTTTTATTTAACTGTCTAAAGTAATGTCCCAACACAGCTACTTAATTAAAATAATGCAACCTGTATACGTGATAGTCATAAACACAAAACAGCAGGGATTTAGGATTAATTCAAAACCCATTATTACAGTAAAATATGAGAGTTGTCTTTGTTCTCCTGAAAGCAGGTAATGAGAGCTTCTTTCCTACTGATTGCCAGGTGCGTTTCGCTCAAATGAAGTGAAAACTATTGTTTGGAAGGATGTACCTGTACACTGTGGATCTGAAGGTATAATCAATAAACTTGTCTTATTTCGTTTTGTTTATCCAATAAAGAGACCAATCACTGCGTATTTCATGCAGTCATCCTCCACTTCGGTGGTGTAGCGAGAGACAAGACTTTGGGTGAGCAAGAACTAAAGCACAATTAAGTGAAATATAATAAAATGACCATTAACAACCATTGCATCAATTTATTTTTAGCTACAATTTTTTAAATCTCTGTGCAGTTTAAATGACTGAAAAAAATACTATAAAATCAGTGGAGTAAGTTGCCCTCTTAGTATACAAAAATATTAGGCTGATTAATTTAAAAAAGTTTGGAAATGAATCACCATTATTTTCCGAAATGTGTTAAAGGCACACATATAAATGTTGGTACAGTTTGCACAATACAGAAAAATGTACACCAGGTTTTAGTGACATTAAATGGTTTAAAAGCTTAACTGTGAATAAGAAATGAATCAGTAATGCATTGTGCTGAACAGAAAAATGCACAACTGTAAGAAGATTCAAAAACGTTTTTGAACATTATTTGTATATATGTAGTACAGGGAGGTTTGGTTCATAATAATTGTTACTAAAAAACATAATACTGTTGTTACGTTAATTATTAAGTCAATATAAATAAAGGATAATACCATGTCTGACATGACGCAAACAGTAAAGCTACCAAAAAACTGCGATTTCATTCAGGTGTGCAAGCTTACATTTCGGATGGCAGTTGAACACCCTGGCACACCCGTGGCTACGCCTCTGCTCCACTTGTCTTTTCTGTCTAACTATCCATTTACTATTGCATTTCCAAGTCTAACACTGTCCTACAGAGATATTGCACTAGTTTTCCATTATGCACGGAGTTCACATGTACCATGTTGCATCGTGACCTCAATATGGTGTGTCCATCATTGAGTTTTATGTTTTTAACAGCTAGTTCCAGTCCTCTAACTTAGATTTCCAATTCTTCCCCATTCTTGATCCTGCTTTGCATTCATTCGGAGCTATTCTCTTTAGCAGAGCTATAACAGACCAAATAACTGTTGGAGTGAACGTTAGCATGGCTGTAATTGACTGTAGCTAATTCATTATTGATTACGTATTAATCATGAAACTCAAAGATGTCTCCCTCTCTCGCTCACACACCTTCTTAAGTCTTTTCTAACTCAGAAAGCACAAACTGCAGTTCAAGATGAGAGCTAAATATTAGCCTGAACTGAGAACAAAGCCTGCCGCGTGGTGGGGAGAGCTGTCAGTCAAAATGTGTCACTGTCCGTATGTGGCAACAATTAACGCCTACAAGACGAGGTAAACATGCCTTAGACTTTTCCTTCTGGCTCATTTAATAGACAATGGCTGTGTTTATTCCATCTGGGTGAACAAAGTGATGAGAAGCACAAGGAAATGTGAAAAAAAGCTCTAAAGGTGTCAGTCTGGGGAATGAGGGTTTACTCTGTAAGAGCTGCTGTTGAAGTTTACAGAACTTTCTTTTTAGGGTCAAAAGACAAGCTGGAGAAAGTCATGCGAGACATTTAACCGCTTGTTTTTTAGTTCATTTTGCTGTTTAGTCTTGCTTTACTGGGTAAAGAAGGGAGACGCAGCATTACAGTATCTGAGCATGCTGTCTATTTCTGCTACAGGAGTCAATATAGCTTTAAAGGGTGGCCGTAGGGGCTGAATTGGCCCTTTGGGTAATGCTGTGCAGTATCACGATGTGTCTTTGAGTGAATGCGTGCACTAACATTCACCAGTGCAAAAAACGGCAGATTCAGACACAGATTCACTCTTTTATAACATTCTAGGTCATTCTGTAAGATCTCTGTACTCACATAAAGAATTCCACTGTCTCTGCCAATATACATTTCCTTCATCATGTGTACCCACAGTAACCGGACCTCGCGTGAGAAGGGGACATGTTATATGCATCTGAGCTGTTCTCTGATGAATTGCAACTCAATGAAGGCAGCTGCAAGGCTGCATTAGCCATGCATGATTCCCAAACATACACACACATACAACATGACAAACAACAACCTGATGAATAAAAAAAACACCACACTGACAAGTAATTCACACATGGAAGTTTACCAAAAATTCTGACAAGTGTTGACACACAGACGTGGATGTGCACATTCACACAGTGCTCTCCAGACCCCTGGCGGAGCATAATACTGCTCACACCTGTGTGTATGCTTTGCTCTTTGTTGGCAGAGAGAGAATAGCACCAAGTTTCTTCCGACCTATAAAGTGCTGTCACTTTTCTGCAAAGTCACCAGGCTCTGCTGTCACATTAGCATCATAAATGTCATGTGGAAAGTTAGAAGTCCTGCGAAGGCCACGCATGTTCAGTGCAAAAGGTCTTGCTCGAAATCTGCGATCACAGCTGCAAAATATGTGTGATTACCCTCTCTTGAGCGCATCCAAAGGTTATGGATGTGTCAAAGCTGGTGCAAATGTCAGAGGCTGAAAAGGAGCTTTGGACTGTGACCATGTGTTCTGTACAATACAAATTGATAAAAGGAAAGAATCTTTGTGGAAGAATCTCACAAAACATGTCCAGGTCACATTTTTATACAGCCCTTCAGAGGACATGGAGGGAATTGGTTTTCTGAAATAGTTTTGCGTTCCCTCGCAATAGTTTCTGCATTTGTAGTAAAACCATAACCTCAGAATTAAGAACGTTTTTACTACAGCATATTTTAACCATGATATTTGTGGTAAAACTGCAGTAATAATACAGGAAAACCAAAACTATGCACATAAAAAGCAATTGTTCTTCCAAAATAAATAAAAATGGCTTGTTTTACTATAGTAACATCATGGTTACTTTGTGGCACATCTACCACGGTTTTTATAACTAGTTCGTACCACTAGTTTTCCCATGGAAAGCATTGTTTTAAAAAACTACATTGTACCACAAATTAAGCATGGTGTTACTACTAAAATTGTAGTGGAGTAATACTATTGTAAAACCTTGTTGTTGTTGTTTTGTTCAGAATTATAATTATTTGTATTACCACAGTTTGGGTTTTCTTGTATTATTACTATGGTTTTACAGTGAATATCATGGTTAAAATATGGTTACTGTAGTAAAAACATGTACAATTGTGTGGCTGAACTATAGTTACTCTAGTAAAACCATGGGTAATTTTCATAAGGGATAGATAAAGCTATTGAGAGGGAAGCTAAAATAATTGTGAGGGAATGCAAAAGTATTTCAGAAAATAAATTCTCTCTCTGTACTCTAGGGCAAAGGTTTTCAAACTGGGGTCCTGGGACAGTGCAAGGGGGTCCACAAAAAAAAAAAAAAAAAAAAATCAGGGAAAAGTGTGAAAAATGTTAATATTGTTTGACATTATTACCGTCTCGTTCTAAAATCATGAGATTATTCAGAATGATTTTATTCTATTGACTGGCATCGTTCTATTGCAACCATAAGAAATAAAGACAACTCTTGTTTTTAAAAAACAACTCTGCATTTAATTTTATACATTGTAAAAATTCATTTGTGAAACACATTCTACAAATACATTTGTAAAATAAATCAATATTTAAGTCATTTTTTATCATAATTCTCCCCCCTGCCCAGTAGGGGGCGATATGCATTAGAACAAGTATATGACACACCAAACACAGAAGAAGGAGAATGTGAAAGTGAAAGTGGAGATTGACTGAGCAGGGAGGAGAATTTATAGTAAAAAAGGACTTAAATATTGATCTGTTATTCACCCACATCATATCGCTTCAGAAGACATGGATTTAACTACCAGAGTCGTCTGGAGTACTTTTATGTTGCCCTTATGTGGATTTTGGAGCTTCAAAAATTTGGCACCCATTCACTTGAACCCATGGTCCTACAGAGCTGAGATGTTCTTCTAAAAATCTTCATATGTGTTCTGCTGAATAAAGAAAGTTGTCATATTTTACGATGCAAAAAAAGCATAACGTCCCCCAAAACATGCCTCATTTTCTTTATGCAAAATGTAATTTTTTGTTTGTTTTATTTCTTCTGATTTTGGGGTGAAATGTGACCTGAACATGTTCTTGAAAGGTTTTGTTAGATTCATTTGTTAGATTTTTATGAGACTCTCTTATTACAGTCAGGCTTGGAATGTGCTGACACAATGATTGACATTTTACTTAATCTTGCAAGGCATAAAACTGACATACAGATACTTACCCAAATACATTTAAATTCGGTTTTTTACAATTCCTGACGTTTAATCGTAGAATACATTCCCTGTCTTAGGTCAGTTAGGATCACTATTTTATTTTAAGAATGTGAAATGTCATAGTAATAGTGGAGAGAATGATTTATTTCAGCTTTTATTTCTTTCATCACATTCCCAGTGGGTCAGAAGTTTACGCACACTTTGTTAGTATTTGGTAGCATTGCCTTTAAATTGTTTAACTTGGGTCAAACTTTTTGGGTAGCCTTCCACAGGCTTCTCACAATAAGTTGCTGGAATTTTGGCCCATTCCTCCAAACAGAACTGGTGTAACTGAGTCAGGTTTGTAGGCCTCCTCGCCTTTTCAGTTCTACCCACAAATTTTCTATCGGATTGAGGTCAGGGCTTTGTGATGGCCACTCCAATACCTTGACTTTGTTGTCCTTAAGCCATTTTGCCACAACTCTGTAGGTATGCTTGTGGTCATTGTCCATTTGGAAGACCCAACTTGTGACCGAGCTTTAACTTCCTGGCTGATGTCTTGAGATGTTGCTTCAATATATCCACATAATTTTCCTTCCTCATGATGCCATCTATATTGTGAAGTGCACCAGTCCCTCCTGCAGCAAAGCACCCCCACAACATGATGCTGCCACTCCCATGCTTCATGGTTGGGATGGTGTTCTTCAGCTTGCAAGCCATGGTCATTATGGCCAAACAGTTACATTTTTGTTTCATCAGACCAGAAGACAGTTCTTCAAAAAAGTAAGATCTTTGTCCCCATGTGCAATTGCAAACTGTAATCTGGCTTTTTTATGGCAGTTTTGGAGCAGTGGCTTCTTCCTTGCTGAGCAGCCTTTCAGGTTATTTTGATATAGGACTCGTTTTACTGTGGATATAGATACTTGTTTACCTGTTTTCTCCAGCATCTTCATAAGGTCCTTTGCTGTTGTTCTGGGATTGATTTGCACTTTTCACACCAAACTACGTTCATCTCTAGGAGACAGAATGCATCTCCTTCCTGAGCAGTATGATGGCTGCATGGTCCCATGGTGTTTATACTTGTGTACTATTGTTTGTACAGATGAACGTGGTACCTTCAGGAATTTGGAAATTGCTCCCAAGAATGAACCAGGCTTGTGGAGGTCCACAATATTTTTTCTGAGGTCTTGGCTGATTTCTTTTGATTTTCTCATGATGTCAAGGAAAGAGGCACTGAGTTTGAAGGTAGACCTTAAAATACATCCACAGGTACACCTCCAATTCAGTACACCTCCTATCAGAAGCTAATTGGCTAATTGCCTAAAGGCTTGACATCATTTTCTGGAATTTTTCAAGCTGCTTAAAGGCACAGTTAACTTAGTGTATGTAAACTTCTGACCCACTGGAATTGTGATATATTCAATTAAAAGTGAAACAATCTGTCTGTAAACAATTGTTGGAAAGATTACTCTGTGTCGTGCAGAAAGTAGATGTCCTAAATGACTTGCCAAAACTATAGTTTGCTAATATTAAATCTGTGGAGTGGTTAAAAAATGAGTTTTAATGACTTCAATGAAGTATGTAAACTTCTGACTTCAACTGTATTCCCTTAAATATTTTTTCTCACAAATGAGTAAAAGCAACATAAGAGCCTGAGAGCGGTGTGGTGCAGGCAGAAACAGGCTAGAATATTCACTGCCATTTCTAGACGCTCAGGAAAAATCATGTTTTACTAATGCCTTTTGCATTTTTTTTGCATAGATCCTTGAGGCTTTGCTTTCTTTTTTATTGCAGTAAACCGTGTTTGAACAGAATGTTAACCTTAACTAGAACAAAAGAAAACATTCTTGCAAATGAACGTGGCGAAAAAAGTCCTGAACATTTGAGAAGCAATGTGTATTGGTGGGTAAATATAAACAGTTTTCCCCAGAAACCCTTGCAGTCAGGTCATTGGCTTTGGGATGGGGGTCAAAGAGACAGAAATTAAAATAAAACCCTGGCATTTTATTGGTCAGTGCTGTTGGTCAAGAGGACACTTTAAATACCTGATGACGTGAAAAGAATTCATCTAGCATAAAAACAAAATGCCGAGGCCAAGAGAGCAAGTGCGACCAGGCAAAAAGTGACACATCATGAATCAGGTGATGGGTGATAATCTGCAAAAATATTAAAGGAAAAAAATCCTCAAGCTGTTTTTGAGGAGGGACTTACAGGGGCTGTGTGGCCTGGGGAGGGACAACAAGTTTGAGATGCTGGATGACTTTTGATAACGACATGCTGTTTGTGTACTGAGGAGTGACAGATGTGGGCTATGCTGCTGTGCCTCAGGAAGAGTACTGGCACAGTCACAAAACAAGAGGTTGAGAGTTCATGCCAATGTCAGTATCCACTAATCCAGCAGGAGGCAGTACAGGCAGATGGCTTAGTGATTTAGTAAAGCTGAAAATTCTGTCATCATTCACTAACTCTCATGTCGTTACAAACCTGCACGATTCTCTTTCTTCTGTGGAACACATATTTTGCAGAATGTCCAAGCTGAACTGAAATGAACAATGTTTCACAGGACAAAACAGCACCATAAAAGTTTTCTGAAGTCATATGATAGATTTGTGTGGGGAACAGACAGCCATTATTCACTAAAAATATTCCCCTCCGGTGTAGCTCTGAAATCGTATTCATATTTGCGTATATTCAAACCTGGCACCGAAATGTTTCACCGGAGACTATTTAGTCCAAGATGGACCACTGGTATTAAAAATGAATGGGAAAAATTGGAACGGATGTAGAAAAGGGAAGACCTTACTTACAGGTAAAAGAGCCAATCTACTTTCAGATACAGACATTGCCTGTACTTCAAAACAAGCATTTTACAAGCAAATTAGCCTCAAATATAGAGTTTGTTTTAGCGTGATCTGAGCTAAAGAAGCACTATTTATGATACCAGTGTTGTTAAATTTACCTGCTAATTTTAAATATGTTCTTTGATCATAATCTTGACTTCAGTTGTTCCCTACTGAAGTACATTCATGCATTTGACTGATGCTTTTATCCAAAGCAACTTACAGTGCCCTTATTACAGGGACAATCCCCCTGGAGCAACCTGGAGTTAAGTGCCTTGCTCAAGGACACAATGGTGGTGGCTGTGGGGATTGAATCAACAACCTTCTGCTTACCAGTTCAGTGCTTTGGTCCACTACACCACGTAGATAGGAGATACACTTTTATGCCACTTGTTTACATAGAAAAATAGCTGCCTAGCCTGCCTGGGAAAGACAGCCAAAAGATGCCCGCTGAGAGAACTGACTTGCCTTGAAATCAACTTTGGTTGCACCCAACCCGGTCTCCTGATACATCGTGATAATAGTACAAATACGAGTTTAACTCCCATAGAGAAAAACAGATGAACAATCTGTGTTTTAGTTCAAAATAAATAACAATAGATGTTATTACAATAGCTTTTAGCATAACCCAAACTTAAACCTAACCATAATTTTAATAGTAAGTTGTAACAACATTTGTGTACCATAGAAGAAAGTGACAGAATTTCCATTTTTGGGTGAGCAACCCATTAAAGGTCATTTTAAAATTGATAAAATGTTAAAATACTTTCTTCTATCTCAGTTTAACGTCCAGAGACAACGTTAAGTAAGTAATTTGTAAGTTGATTTCCAGAGGTGGGTAGTAATGCGCTACATTTACTCCATTACATTTACTTTTTTTTTTCTCCCTTTTTCTCCCCAATTTGGAATGCCCAATTCCCAATGTGCTCTAAGTCCTCGTGGTGGCATAGTGACTCGCCTCAATCCGGGTGGCGGAGGACGAATCTCAGTTGCCTCCGCATCTGAGACCGTCAATTCACGCATCTTATCACGTGGCTTGTTGAGCACGTTACCGCGGAGACCTAGCGCGTGTGGAGGCTCACGCTGTTCTCCGCGGCATCCACGCACAACTCACCACGTGCCCCACCGAGAGTGAGAACCACATTATAGCGACCACAGGGAGGTTACCCCAGCATCTTTACTCGCTGAGCTACCCAGGCCCCCCAAATGTACTTTTAGAGTAGGATTTCGAATGAAAATGTTTTACTTTTACTTCGTTACAATGGGCGGCGTTCCTATCGTTACATTACTGGGTTTAATTTTAATTAATGCGTAATTTATTGAGAGATTATTGAATGGGACTTTTGCGACAGCGGATGTTCACACAGCTGCGCGTGCTGTCACAGACTTCAAGCCGAGTCCATCACTGCTGCAGCATCAAGCTCTTCAAACTAAGTGAAACACTTTCTTCGCTCCGCACAGTGATTAAAGAATAGTTTCGTCATACAATGCCTTCATTTTACACCAAGACAAGCAAATATTTCAAGATTAAAATTGAAGCTCCAACTTAAGGCAGCACATCGAGGTACGTTGTGGCTCTAATATTGACGCAGGCTTTTCTGTGACATGGTGATGGTCATTTTTAGTGTGATTCTGTAAATATGGGCTCTTGTGACATCAGTTTTTAAGTGTACATTTTTAAATCTGCAGCAATGTATCAGCGCACTTTGTCCCGAGTCTCGCATGTCATGAGCAGTATTTACCCTGCGCCCTCGCGGGTGTACTGGAAACTATCACAGCTACTTCGTGCTGATTAACTGTTTAAATCCATGTAAACATCCACATTAAGTGTAAATGCCTTTTGCTCTGCCGAACGTGTAATTGACAACTGGAGCACGAACAAACAGCATTTCTGGGCGTGGTGCCCTACACAGGCTGCGTACTCTGCGTTTAGGGAGCGGCGGTACTGCTATACAGAACTAATGATCTAAACTGTAACTATACTGAAATAAGAATTAAAAGCTATGAAATAATGAAAGTAGTCATTAATAAAACATGATCTTGATTTGGTTTATATTTCAGCATTATATATAATGTCCCTGTGGGACATTGTTCACGTTTTTCACCATAATAATTACTAGAAAGTTTTCCAAACCTCTCTTCTTATTGACAAATTAATTCAGATCTGACAAGAGCCCTTAAAGGGATCACCCAAAAATGAAAATTCTCTCATCATTTACTCACCCTCATGCCATCCCAGGTGTGAGTGACTTTCTTTCATCTGCTGAACTCAAATGAATATTTTTAGAAGAATTTCTCAACTCCTTTGATCCATACAATGCAAGTGAATGGGTGCCAACATTTTAAAGCTGAAAATCACATAAAGGCAGCATAAAAGTAATCCATAAGACTCCAGTGGTTAAATCAATATATTCAGAAGTGATGTGATTGGTGTGGATCAGAAACAGATC
Source organism: Myxocyprinus asiaticus (assembly GCF_019703515.2). Classification (NCBI taxonomy): domain Eukaryota; kingdom Metazoa; phylum Chordata; class Actinopteri; order Cypriniformes; family Catostomidae; genus Myxocyprinus; species Myxocyprinus asiaticus. The sequence goes on along the minus strand of NC_059380.1, from coordinate 2,681,706 downwards.
GTTCACATTGTTCTTCTTGTGTTTTTGGTGATTCACATTCTTCTCTGCATATCACCCCCTGCTGGGCAGTTAGGGACTGACAGTCTCGGTCACCATTCACTTTCAAAATATAGAGAAAAAAACACATTCACTGAAAGTAAATGGTGACCAAGGCTAACATTCTGTCTAAAATATCCTTATTGCGTTGCATGGAAGAAAGAATGTCATACGGGTTTGGAACAACATGATGATGAATGATGACAGAATTTCCATTAATAATAATAATAATTCTGTAATACATGTTAAATGTGTATATGTAATGGAATATATTTGTGAAAGTAACGAGTTGCTCACTACTTGAGTACTCTTTTAATTGGATACTTTCTTACTCTTACTTAAGTAATTATTTATGTTAGCACTTTTACTTCTACTATTTTTTTATAATTGTACTTTTACTTGAGTAAAGCTTTTTGTTACTCTTCCCAACTCTGTTGATTTCCTTAATAGTATGCCACCTTCTGACTCAACTAATGGCATCAGTTTGGAGCGGGATTATGTCTGTACAAACAATGGAAGATGGGGAGAGAAAGAAGAAGTAGGAGTGTTTGGGAAGCAAACACTATTTTTGCTAATAATTATACGCTTCACCTTCAAGCTAAAGGTTAATTAAACACATGTATGACAATGCTGCTGATGACTCAGAAAAAATTATCTTCTTTGCTTCAGGTTGCACTCAGAAACGGGGAGAATAACAGGGGGAAACTGCAACATTTGTATTGCTAGCCCAACTCTGTAACTCCTACCAATGACTGTAACCTCAAACTGTAGAAATGAAGCCCCTTTCCAATTAGTACCCAGAGTGTTAATGACATCCTCAATTGCAGGTCTGTACTTGTAAAGTGCAGTGGTCCGTGTAGTAACATTTGAATCAACTGGTGTGAATGAACTGCACATTTCCTCATGCATATACTTTGTAATTTACTGTTTCTAAATTAAATGGTAATAAAAGAAAAAAATAAGCTAAATATTTTAGTCTTTTTTTTTGCAATAAATCTCCACTTTCACTTTCACATTATTCTTTTGTTTTTTGCTATTCGTATTCTTCGTGCATGTTGCCATCTACTGGGCTGGGATGAGAGTTTATAGGAAAAAAGGACTTAAATATTGATCTGTTTCTCACCCACACCTATCATAATACTTCTGAAGACATGGATTTAAATACTAGAGTCATATGGATAACTTTTAAGCTGCCTTTATGTGCTTTTTGGAGCTTCAAATTTCTGGCCAACATTAACTTGCATTGTATGGACCTACAGAGCTGATATAATCTTCTAAACGTTGTTTGTGTTCAGCAGATGAAAGAAAAATTATATATATATATATATTATTATTATTATTATTATTATTTTGCTTCAGAACAATGACAATGAAAGCCAGTTATTTAATTTCGCTAACATGTTATCTTTGCAATATCATATTTACTTTCTCACAGTAAAATTGGGTCTATATTTTAGGGGGGGGGGTCCTCAAGGGTATCAATTCATTGGGGGTCTGAAAAGTGTGAAAACCCCTGATCTAGCCCACTGATATGACTGGAGTCTCTATCATGTGAGTGTGCAACATTTGTATCATATTTGTGAAAAGAACTATTCATTTCCTTATCAGAAAAATGTTAATAATGAGGAAAGAAAAAACATGAGTGCACCCCTACAGAGGATGCGTCTAGGAGGCTGATTGTTGTAAAGGCTGTGCGATAGTTGAGTGTGCAGTGAGCTCCAGTGGAGGAAGAGGGAAGTTCAATTAAAAGCTCAGATGCAGCATGCATGCTGTTTATAACCAAATATAATTAAAACGTTCTTGTCCTAGATTTATATCTTATATGATTTATATACGAGTCATATTATCTCAAGTAAGTCTTAAATAAATGATACAACTATATAGCCACACAGATCATTCAGATTGTTATGGGCAATTAATATCACAGCACTGAGTGCTTGCTTTATGTTATTGAACTTTGTAGCACTTGACTCAATATTGTACAAATGTAAGAGGCAAGAGGGATTTTGAGGCACAAATAAACACTTTTATCCACAATCGCGGAACAGCTGAATAGGAGATTAACTGTACGTTTTCTTATGCATGAGCTCTGTTCCATTTCTGCATGCACACGTACTCTTTCTAGACAGTGTTGTGAGAATAAAGACCATATTAGTGCTTTAGGGCGAAGCACCAGGGGGTAATAGCCTCAGGCTTGGGAATGCCCTCCACAGGGACATCAGTGTGGGTCAGCCCTGGATGAGCTGGGACCGAGCACGCTCTGTATTCCTTACAGTATCCATGAGTGTGTGTGCATTGAGATCACAGAGGCAGATGAACACAAATACTGTCACTGAGGCTGTGAATTATGTCAGACTTGAGCTTGTGTGCCTGCTCTTTGGTTTTGTCTGGTTACATGTTTCCTTGTTTGTTGTTCTTTCTCAACCTAGAGGGGCAGAGCATGCCATGTGCCCGTTCATAAAGTTCTCTAAGAGCCAGCACTGCCTGCTTAAGCCATGACTGGCACTGGTCTCACCTTTTGGCCTAGTACATTGGCAGCAATGCATTATATCAGACACAATCCTATACATTACTTTTCCATGACTTTGGCATTACTAATAACAATATGTGATTATTAATAACAATAATAATAATAATAATGAAATTTATATAATTTCAAATTAGAGTTTGTTATAGAGTTTCAATAGCAGTTTGTTAATGCTTGTATTGTATTGAGTCATTTAGTAATCATGCATCTCTTAATTATCAAAGATACCATATTTTTCCAAATCCACTTTTTTCAGGACTGTGTTAATTTCAGTTACTTTTCTCAGGTCTTGAAATCACAATTCCCCAGTATTTCCAAGTTATCATGACCGTGAGAATCATGTGTATACATTTTATTGTATTGAGGTTGGACATGGAATAATCATAATGAATCAGTCACAGGATTAACAGATAACACTAAACTGGGAAGTCAGTGAAGGGTGCAATCCAGATCACTCATTGAGAGAAAACAAAATAAAACTGAAGCCAAACCACTGAGTTCAGTTCAAAGGGCTGCAGCTGTGATCTGGAATAACCTTGGTTTACTTGGGATGACACATAGACAGAGATATAAGAGAGAGAGAGAGAGAGAGAGAGAGAGAGAGAGAGAGAGAGAGAGAGAGAGAGAGAGAGAGAGAGAGTTAAACAGCCCACCTGATTTCTCCTTCCATAGATGAGCTGTTCTGTGAGGTGGCCAAGAATATCAAACTTTGTCTGGGGAAGAAAGACTTTGGTTCTGTTTCTCACCAGCTGTTGAACCTTGGTTGATGGAGCTGGAAAGGTGCTCCAAACATCAAATAATGAGTATCGCAAAAGCTCAAAAACATCCCACACTGCAGAGTCAAAACTGGTAAAAGAGACAATGTGAATATAGGGGCAGGAATGTGTGTGGAATGCAGCTTGAGGAGGAAAGAAAGAACCTGTGTGTGTGTTTATCAGAGTCAGGTCAACATGACTATGTCTTTCAGGACAATAGATCAAGACGGGATGTTGACTGGTGGTGTGGAGTTTATATGGGTCAAGGTGTGCGGCAGCTAACCTGTTTACTGAAGGCTAACTGGCAGAAGTACTCCACCTCAGTTAGAGGTTTGGGAGTGAAAACTGCATATGATAGGTGAGACTTTACTGGACATGGTTATAAGTTCTATGTAGAAGATTCAGTTGCAAGAAAAACAAACTGATAGATATGGATTTGAGTGACACAGGCATCAGTTGTAATATAGGGCAGGGGTTTTCCAACTGGGGTGTAGCACAAAGAAGTTCTAAGAGGTCCACAAAAATGTCAGGAAAAAAGTGTGAAAATGTGTAATATTATTTGACAACCGTTTCATTAAAAAAAATCATGAGATAATTCAGATTGATTTTAATCTATTCATTATAGTTCTATTGACAGGCAAACAGAAGGATATGCACTTAATTTGATACAGTATGAAAAAGATTATAAGAAATAAGAGTTGCATATTTCTGTATTTTCGGTATATGCAAATAAGAAAATAATTGTGAAAATGTTTCTCTTTGGCTTTATACCTCTAACCTAACTTAATACAAAGTAAATATTTTCCAGATAATATTTTAATTATTTATTTTTTCTCTCTCTCTCTGTCTCTGTCTCTCTCTCTCTCTCTCTCTTTTTTTTTGACAATATAAAAGCCACTTATTTCATTTTGCAAACATGTCTTTATAATATCATATTTACTATTTTTCTCACAAAGAGGGTCCCTTGGAAGGATATGGACATCATATTTGGGGGTCGTCAGTGTTAAAACATTTGAAACCCCCTGGTTAATGGTACAATGGCGCTAAAGGCCCCCTGGGGTAAAAGGCACATTTGATTTGACTTTCTCCCAAAACACTAAATAGCGACAAAAACTACCACAGCACTTTCCAATACACCTGTTTGTCAGCAAACGAACTCTGGTGCGATTGCTCTGTTAGTGCGGTTCATTTGAACAAGTGTGAACGCTGCCATCCGAACCTTGGTGCGCACCAAACAAGTGGACCGAGAGCCCCCTTAATAGTGGGTCTCGGTCTGCTTCCAAACGAACTCTGGTGCAGTTCAATTGATATATGAACGCAACATGGACCAAAGACGTCTAAATGGACCAAAAACAGGAAGTAATTTGCCTAATACTGACCTCAAGCATACTTGGTTCTTCTCATCAGAGGAGCTATGTTGCCCATTACAGTTCGGTGCAGCCGTCCTTGCAGTCCAACGGCACGTCACCCATGCCTAAATCCGCTACTGCAAACACATCTGGGATGGTATGTGGGTGAGTAAATGATGAGAGAATTTTCATTTTTGGGTGAATTATCCCTTTAATGGGTGCCTTAAGCCCCATTTTACCTTATTGTTACTTGAGCAAACCCTTTCTTGGTCCACACAGAAGGAGCAGTTAGCTGCAAAATCGCATTAATTTATTTGTATTCGCTGTAATATGCACAATTACTCTAAAAATACTGCTTTTGTCTTTAAGCAGGTCACATACACATAGACCTAACAAAAGTAGTGTTAAAGAGATGGGGGCGAAGGAGAAGGGGGCGATGGCGTCAGGCTTGGGATTGCCCTCCATAGGGACAGGAATCAGGACCAGTCCTGAATGAGGGCCCACCCTGATGCATTACTACAGTATTCGTGGTCTGAGATGAAGTGTGTCTACACAGACACAGAGAAAGATAAACACACAAACACTCACATTGAGACTGTAAATAAACATATCCTGTGGGCGTATCAGAGCCTGGACGGGCGGTTAGCCCAACAAAGCTCTCTGTGATACATTGTACTCCAAACAGCAGCCATGCCAACAACAGATAGTCGAAGCCTGCCTATCACTTCACCCTTGAACCCAAAGTGAAGACAAGAGAATATTGAGCATTATTCAAACACTCCTCATAAAATTGTGATGGCATTTTCCACTGTAATTGATGTGAGGGTACTGTCACCATCGTATTCACAAGTTTCCCATTACATAGGAAGCATGCTCTGGCAAATGCATTATGTACGGTAACTATATAACTGTGCATGTGCCACATAAAATCAGTAGGCAAGTAATGCATATTATACAAGTAAACAACTGAAAATCTGTGAATTATTTAAAGAAAAACAAGCCAAACTAATTTTGCTTGAATTACTTAATCCACAAATTAGAGTGTCAGTGTACATTCTTACTGTGATCCGATCAAACAGGAATAGTCAAGTGGTCGAGCTCAAGTTGAAATTTAATGGCTACTTCTTATGAGCTCCACTTTCCAGCCTGATAAAAGATAATCGTAATATTTCTTCAGGAACTTGGCAGACATTACAGTCAGACAGCAGTGGGGAAAGCATATATAATTTCAGCCTTATCTCATACATTGCAATGATCATCTTTATGGCTCCCATGAGAATAAAATTAATTAGGTGGTGGAAATACCTCTGATTACTTTTACTACTTGATTAGGATGCAAAACAAGATTTAATGTGGACTTTGCTTTATGATAGCAACATGCCAATGGTTTTTTTCCTCCCCTTTTCTCCCCAATTTGAAATGCCCAATTCCCAATGCGCTCTAAGTCGCCGTGGTGGCGTAGTGACTCGCCTCAATCCGAGTGGTGGAAGACGATTTTCTACAGTATAGCAGACAGTTTCAAGATTTTTTTTCTAATGGAGTTTTATAAACAAGGTTCGGGAGGAGCAAGGTCATTTAATCAAACCAATCTGTCACAAACATTTACACTACCCTCTAAGCAGGATTACATTAATTTGCGAACTACTGAAATGTTATTTAAGTTTTGGGAGAATTAATTTATTATGTACACTGTAAAAAATGTCTGTTAATGATTAGTTACCTTACAATATACAATACAAATTTGAATATATTTAAAAAGACAATACATGTAGTTTTACGGCTAATTTAGCAGAAAACGATCATTTAATTTCACATGTGTTACCCTGATGGTGTTTTGTGTTTGTGTGAGTGACACTGAGCACTTTCTCATGTTTATTGGTCATTGCTCCTGGATGGGCCACTACTGATGAACTTGTCATCATGTGCTCTTCTGTAATTTCTACAGTGATTAATAATATATTATAAAGTGAAAAGCACATTTTTACAGCTACAGAAGGTTAATGTATTACAGTAAGTTTATAATATAATAATATAAATGACAGTACTGCACCGTAAAATATACAGGCATCAAAATTACATCCCGTAAAGCCTGTAACGTGGTCACCATATTTTTTTTACAGTGTATTTCTGGCAACCACAGCTGCCAGTTTTTTACCTAAATTTAACAGGATTTTTTTTTTTTTACAGTGTATCTTTTTCTTTTTTTTTTTTACCGTAAATTTAACTGATTTTTTTTTTTTTTTTTTTTTTTTACATTGCCAGTGTGGTCATGCTAATTTAGCAGAAAATGTCTTTTGGATTTACTGGTTTAAAATGTAAAGATTTTTTGGGTAAATTACAACAGAAATTTACAGGTTGTTCTGTAAAGTTGTTTACATTTTTTACTGTATTTTTTACCTAATTATTCTGGCAACCACAGGTGCCAGTTTTTTTTTTTGTTTTGTTTTTTTACAGCGTAGGCTATTTATTTATTTGAAAGTGTATTTATTTTCTACTCTATATGTACAATGATACTGCTTGGTTTTTTAATTTTTTTTTTATCTTGGGACATTATTTCTTTATTTACTCTGCAGATTCTGCCTTTACAAAACCTTTTAAAGTCTCATTTAGTTATTTGTCTTTATTCATTTGCATCTCTGCTATAGGTACCTATATCCTGTTTATACAAGGGAATTTAATTATTTGTTTATTTGTCTTTATTAACTTCCTTGTCTCTCTATGCAGGTACAGTTCTGCCCACACAAAGTTGTTTTTAAAGTCTTAAGAGGTTATTTATTTATGTATCTGCTTTGGAGAATCAACCTATACAAAACTTTTTTCAGTCTTAGGAACTTTTTATTCATTTATTTCTCTTTTTACTCTGAACATACAGCAATTCTGCCCATGCAGAGTTCTTTGGAATCTTGGGAATTTACTGTCTTTATTCTTTAGCTTGTCTCTCAAATACAAATACAATACAATAGTTCTGTTCATAGATTGTTTATTTAGCCTAATTCTTCCAGTGCAAAACTTTCAGTAATGGGAATGTATTTGTCTTTATTCACTTGCTTCATTCTGCTATGCAGATACAACAGTTCTGCCCATGCAAAGTTGACATGTGAATGCCCACAGTGCTGTCTATCCTGTCTCCAGTGCGCATGCGCAGATGGTTGACGTGCGCTGGGCGCTGAAGAAAAAGAACAGCCGGCGCCATGCGCTTCCATCAGACTCGCTGAGCAGAGAACTCTCAAGTGTCAAAATATAGATGTCCTGGGAATGTGAGAGCGTCACATTTCCTTCGGTCCAAGCCGGCGAGAGAGCCAAGGGAAAAAGCGACTGGAATGAAACTACAGGGTGGCGTTTATTTCAGTTTCGGTTGTGGATAGTTGTGGTAAAGTTGCAGGGTGATACTGTGAGCAGGGCACAGAGGTGGCATTAGTACAGCGCTATACAACAGCGTGAAACATGGAAGGGGAGTCAAAGGAAAGCGAAAACCTGGAGCGAGAACGGCAGTATTGCGAGCTGTGCGGGAAAATGGAGAACCTGATGAAGTGCGGACGGTGTCGCAGCTCGTTCTACTGCAGCAAAGAGCACCAGAGACAGGACTGGAAGAAGCACAAGCGCGTGTGCAGGGAAGCCGACAAGCCGCAGACCGCTGGACAGTGCAGCGCGACACAATGTAACACTTCTGAGAAGCCGAAACAATGTAACACTTCTCAGAGCGACTCTTCCCTTGTGACGTCAGCCGGCGAAGGCATGCGAGATTTTATCAAGTCCGCCACTGGCTCGGATACGGTGTCTGACACCAAACCGCCCGGTGACGGCGTGTCCAACAGTTCCAAACCCAACGGACAGACGCGGTACCCGCCGCAGAAACTGGCCACGGACTATATCGTGCCCTGCATGAACAAGCACGGCATCTGCGTGCTGGACAACTTCCTCGGGGACGAGACCGGACGCGGCATTCTGGAGGACGTCCGAGCCCTCTACCTGACCGGCGGCTTCACGGACGGACAGCTGGTCAGTCAGAGGAGCGACTCGTCCAAGGACATACGGGGGGATAAGATCACCTGGGTGGAGGGCAAAGAGCCGGGCTGTGAGCGGATAGCGTTTCTCATGAGCCGCATGGACGATCTGATCCGACACTGTAACGGCAATCTGGGCGACTACAGGATCAATGGAAGGACAAAAGTAAGTAGCAAGACAGGTGGAGCTGTCATCAGAGGATACGGCACCACTTTCAAGCTCAAACTTTGAAAGAAACGCACATGCATGCATATTATACCTAATAATTGGCCTATATGTAACATATTTGACCTACTTCATCATTTGAGTGACTCTGACCACCTTTTAAACATATTTGGGGTTTTATGCACAATTGTAAGAAGGAAAATCTCAGCTTTCTAATGATGTAGTTATTATGTTTTTACTCCAAACCTTCAACCAATATATGAAATGTTAAATGTTGGCTGATATAATAATTTAAGGGAATATTCTGCGTTCAGTACAAGTATTATCAATCGACAGCATTTGTGGCATAATGTTGATTACCACAAAATTACATCTGGAAATATATGTTACAGTGGAAGTGAATGGGGCTGATCCGTAAACGTTAAAACACTCACCTCAAGAAACATTATGCGTGTTAACATGATTTTAGTGTGATAAAATCACTTATTAACCTTTTCTGTGTAAAGTTCTATCCAATTTGCAACCTTGTTGCCATGACAACATGTGGCTGTAATCCTGGTAATTTAGTAGTTTGCTGTAAAACGACCAGTGGTGGAAAGAGTACAGATTTTGTACTTAAGTAAAAGTACTGCTACTGAAGAAATAATTCACATGAGTATAAGTAGACGTACTGAGAAATATTATGACTCAAGTAAGAGTAAATAAGTAGTAACTACTCAACTAATTATGTTATATATATAGTATATACGCTTCCATTTTTAGAACACAAAGACATTTTTGTTCTTGAAAGAGATTGATGATTCCTTTCACCAAGGATGCATTAAAATGATCAAAAATACTGCCAAAATCATTAATTGCTAATTATTATTATTATGGTTTGAAATAACTGTTTTAAGTGGTATTCCATTTATTCTTTACTCGTGACGAGAAACATATACTATGTCACCTATTCCTTACAAATAGGGCTGCATGATATATCGTTTCAGCATCGACATCGCAATATGTGCATCCGCAATAGTCACATCGCAGAACGTGCGATGTAGTAAGGTAAACATATATCAGTCAACAATATATTTTTTTTTTTCAAAAGGAAAACTAGCATTATATCTGTCTGATATGACGTAATTTACTTCGAGTTCGTTGCTGCACGTTGTTGACGTGCAGGCTCTGCTTGCGCATGATGAAATGATGAGCGAGGAACAGGCAAAAAAGTCCGTTATATGGAAATATTTCGGCTACGGACAAGATGATGTTGACCAAAAACAGGTACTTTGTCGAGAGTGCCTGCAGTTGTTGCCACAACACGAGGCAACATGACCAGTTTGTTTGATCATTTAAGTCAGCACCACAAATCTTTGTATGACGAGTGCAAAGCCAGATCTGAATGCCGTCCAAAGCAAAAAGCTATTTCGGATGCCTTTGCCAGTGTTACACCATACGAGAAAGGTTCCAAACGGCAGAGAGAAATCACAGATTCAATAACATTTCACCTCGCGAAAGACACGGTAGACTACCAATTAACACGGTTACCAAAGAGGGTTTTAAAAACATGATCCGGTCGCTTGACAAGCGGTATGTAATACCATCACGCACCTATTTTTTAAGTTTAAGTTATTTTA